>NC_141378.1:35786213-35893713 GCF_017979445.1 Akebia trifoliata
TTCCATGCCAGGGGGCAAATGGATCATTGAAGATAGAGTGGCTAACGAGTCAGCAAATCTATTATCTTCCCTTGACACGTGTTGGAACAGAATAGCTTCAAACTTACTCACTAAGTTTAACAAATATTCATGATAAGGCTTCAGCTTTTCGTCCCTAGTCTTCCATTCTTCCAATGACTGGTGTATGACCAAGGCTGAATCCCCAAAAACTTCGATTTCTGTAATGCCCAGATTCAAAGCAGCTTCAAGTCCAGCGATGCATGCCTCATATTCGGCTGTGTTATTGGTATTAGAGAAGGCTAACTTAATAGCGATCGGAATGTGGCATCCTTCCGGAGAAAACAGGACTGCCCCTATTCCATACCCATTCTGATTGGCGGCTCCATCGAAATACAACTGCCATGTTTGGTTCTGAGGCTCTTCTTCAACATGTAAGATGTTCTCATCTGGGAACTGATCAATAGGCCTTATTCCTTCTGCTACTGGGTGATCTGCCAAGTATTCTGCTACAGCTCTCCCCTTGATAGATTTCTGCGTAACGTGCGTGATGTCAAACTCTGATAATAACAATAACCATCGTGCAGTTCTCCCTGTTAGTGCCGGTTTCTCGAAAAGATACTTGAGAGGATCCATCCGAGATAACAAGATAATTGAATGAGATAGCATATAGTGTCGAAGTCTCTGAGTAGCCCATACTAGTGCCAAGCAAGTTTTTTCCAGGGCTGAATACTTTCGTTCATACTCTAACATCTTCTTACTGATGTAGTAGATAGCCCTTTCTTTGCGAGTATCTTTGTCATACTGTGCCAGCATGCATCCCATAGCTTCTTCTGTGACTGACAGATAAAGAAGAAGTGGTTCACCCGGTGTGGGTGGAACCAAAATAGGTGGGTTCAAGAGATACTCCTTGACTTGGTCGAAGGCCTTTTGACATTGCTCATTCCAAACTGTTGGTTCATTCTTCTTGAGAAGCTTGAAAATAGGTTCGCAGACGTTGGTGAGTTGAGCAATAAATCTGCTGACATACTGGATTCTGCCTAAAAAACCTCGAATTTGCTTTTCGGTTTCTGGCGGTGGCATCTCTTGGATAGCTTTAATCTTCACAGGGTCTACTTCGATCCCTCTTTGACTGACCACAAATCCCAATAATTTTCCAGAAGTTACTCCAAACACACATTTCTGCGGGTTGAGACGGAGTTTATACTTTTGAATCCTCGTGAGAAACTTTTCTAAGGCAGCAACGTGCCCCAGTCGTTCTTTGGACTTGACTATCATATCGTCTACATAGACTTCAACTTCCTTGTGTATCATGTCATGTAGTAGAGTCGTGGCTGCTCTTTGATAGGTGGCTCCGGCATTCTTCAAACCAAAAGGCATAACCTTGTAGCAAAAGGTTCCCCACTGTGTGATGAACGACGTCTTTTGCATATCCCGAGGATCCATTTTTATCTGATTGTACCCCGAAAAACCATCCATGAAGGACAATAAAGCGTGTCCTGCTGTACTATCTACTAGAACGTCTATGTGTGGTAAAGGAAAACTATCCTTTGGGCTTGCTTTGTTTAGATCTCTAAAGTCCACACACATCCTGACTTTTCCATCCTTCTTCGGCACCGGGACGACATTGGCAATCCACTCAGGGTATTCTACTACTTCCAAGAATCCAGCGTTAATCTGCTTCGTAACTTCTTCTTTTATTTTCAGAGTCCATTCCGGCTTCATACGTCGAAGTTTCTGTTTAATGGGTCGAGCATCTGGATATAACGGAATCCGATGTTGAACAATGTCTGTGCTTATTCCCGGCATATCCTCATAAGACCACGCGAACACGTCTTTGAACTTTCTGAGCAACTCTACTATCCCTTTGCGTTCATCAGGGGATAATGTGATCCCAATCCGAATCTCTTGAGGATTTTCTTTTGTTCCGAGATTGATAACCTCTACTTCCTCCATTGGAGGTTGAGCCCGACGTTCATTTTCTTGTTCAAGTAATTTGATTATTTCAGGGGGAGGTTCTTCATCAGAAGATTCTCCCTCCGAAGTCAGATTATTAGTTAAATTATTATTGCGCTCGGGGTAATCAAGAATTTCTTTCATTTCATTAAAAGAAGATGGGGTAACAGGACTCATTGCCAACTTGACAGACTCACTTAACTTAGCAGCGATAGTGGACTTACTTGACTCAACAGAAACAAATGACTCATCTGGCATGTCAGACTGAACAGGACTAAGGGGACTGACAGACCCAGTCTTGACATGCAATACAGGACTAATTACATGATAGCTAGAGAGATACCCTACAGCAGGTTTGATTCTAGACTGAGGATTTGGGATCCCCTTCTCAGTTGACAACACCAAGACACTGTGATCTTCAATGAATAACTGGTCGATGTTGAACTGCCAGTCTTCAATTTCCTTCTCTTCAGCTTCTGTGCTTGCTTCATCTTCAGGCCAATCCATACCAAAGAAGATCTCAAATCCCGGCAAACGAGTACCTGTGATATGGTCGATGAATGGCTCGGGGAACCCACAGTAAAGGAAATCTTCTCCTTCCTTCACAAAATAGCCATTAAGGGTCCTACGATAAGGCTTCATTTTGATAAGATCCGTGGTGCGTCTTTGTCTTTTCGCAATTGCCTTGTCTCGCTTTGTCTTCCAGTACTGGGCCCAATCTTCATTAGTAGGCTTATATCCTAGCCCAAATGTGCCAATGACCTCTTTAATCACTGGTGCCTCTTTTATACCTTGCTGCTTGCGGCCTAAGCCCATACCAGGGAAAAATCTCATTTTCTTGAATATATTGGCCATGTTGCAGTTAGAAGTATTTTCCATTGGAAAATATTCTTTCATGGCTTGATCCCATTGGACTGAGCATATTTTCTCGAACTCGAACCCACTGAGCTCTACTCCCTGTTGTTCTGGCTGAATCTCAAGCAGCGGCTCATCCTTAGCTTCAGTACTATTTATGATCCCTACAATTTCAGCATCTCCATGGAGAGTGATCACTAGCCCATCCTTGATAAATTTGACCTTCTGGTGCAGCGTGGAAGGTATAGCTTTGATTTGGTGTAGCCACGGTCTTCCTAATAACAGATTAAAAGAGGACTGGATGTCTATGACTTGAAATTCTACCAGAAATTCAGCTATGCCCGTGGACAATCGAAGGTGCAGAATTCCCAGTACGTCCCTTTTAGTGTTATCATAGGCCCGAACCCCTTGATTAGTGGGCTTGAGATCTTCAGTTTTAAACCCAAGGCAAGTGGCGGTCTTCAAAGGGCAAACATTCAATGCACTCCCATTATCGATCAATACCAGAGGTACTCTCATCCCGTTACAGTCAACTGTGATGTGCAATGGCTTAGTGTGGTTTGCTCCTTCCTTTGGGAGATCGGAGTCCGAGAATGACAAGATATTTTCCACATAGGTCGCCCCTACTATGTTGGCTAGCTGATCTGGAGAAGTGTCAAGGGAGACTTGGGCTGTACTTAATGCTTTGAGAACAGCCTCCCTATGGGCAGTGGAAGCCATAAGTAATCCCCAAACCGAGATATTGGCTCCTGATTTCTTCAATTGCTTAATCACGGAGTTATCTTCTTCAATGTTTTCTTTGATAGGATCTTCTCTTTCTTTTCTTGCCAAGGTTGCCGGATTATCAACACAAAGTTCTTGTGGCTTAAAAACTCTTCCCCCTCGAGTCATATGTCTAACTTCATCACAGGAGAGAGGATAAGGTTCATCTTCTTCAAATAGCACGTATGGATCTTCATCTGTTAAAGGTACCGGGCTTTTTAAGTTCATCTGGGCCAACAGGTAACTGGTGAATGTGGGGCTACTGTATCGAGGCGGGGACAAACAATACGTATCATCTGAGGTTAAATCGAATGGTTCGTAATTTGTAGTGAAAACCTCATCAGTGAAGGCTATTCCGGCAAGGGGGTAACTAGGTGGTTTACCGTGGATGGGATGGATGAGAGAGACAGGATCGAATGGTAATGGTGTATGAGACATCATGTTCAAAGTTGGTGGAGGTTGATAGGTAGGCAGTGGATTAGTGGTGACATTCGGTGGGCTAGGGATTGTGACCTTTTGTTGTCGATCAGGTTTTGAATGGCATGACGTAAGGTAATACATCGATCCGTGTGATGGCCAGGATTTTGATGAAATTCACAGAATAAGTTGGGATTGTGTCCGCTGGCAAGGGATTTGGTAAAGGCCGGGGTTGAATCGGGGTAAGCAACCCTTTTTTCAATAGTTTTTGCAAAGCTACAGTAAGGGTCATCCCTAAATTGGTAAATTGACGTGGAGTTCGAGGTTGACTTGGGTGAGCTTGGTTATTAGTTCGGACTGGGGGTTGAGCTGGGGTAGCTGATGTGTTGGCTATGTAGACATGGTTGGTGCTAGGTTTAGAAACATAGGGTTTCTTAAGCTTGTTATCTGAAGAGTTAGAAAGAATCCCTGAGGCAAATGCATCTTCGAGTTGGCTTCCAGCTTGTAACAATGACTCGAAAGTAGGGAGATATTGGGCCACTAAGTGTTGAGCATATCCTTGCGAGAGGTTCTTTAGGATAATCGCTACTTGTTCCTTCTCTGACGGTCTATCCCACATTTGGGCAGCCTTGGCCCTCCAACGACCAATGAAATCAGTAAATGTCTCTCCATTTCTCTGCTTAGTCGCCTCCAAATCTCTTCTTGAAGTCTCAATCTCGGTACTGTACTTATATTGATGCCAGAAAGCCTTTGACATATTCTCCCATGTGCCCACAGTAACTGGATCTTGAGACATTAGCCAGCGTAGTGCTGACCCTGATAAAGTCCTCTGAAACAACAACGTCATATGTTCGTCACTGAGCCCCATAGTGCGCATGTTAGTAACATATACCTTAAGATGTGTTTTTGCGCACCCTATACCACTAAACTTGTCCATTTCTGGCATCACGAACTTCTCGGGCAGATGGATTCTAGGGATGCGGTTCAGAGCCTCAATACCTGCTGCAATTTCATCGATGCCTTTTATACTTTTCATAGCCGACTCTAACTGAGACATTCTGTTAGCTAACATCGGATTTTCATTGACATATTCTTCATCTCCATCGAGTTCGAAGACTTCATGTGGACGTCTCTCTTCTACTTTCTTTCCTTTTGGATCATTTAAGGGATTGCCTGTTGATTCTGAGGTCTGTTCTAGCACTTCTACTTTACCCTTTATACTGGTGATATCATTGGCAAAGGCTGCCAAGATCTTACGGATCTCTGTCAGTTCAGATTCTGAAGCCATCTCTGCTTGTTGACTTGGTACCGTAGCTCGTTCTAACCGACTGGACTTACGACTCCAACTAGGAGGTGGACGCTTGAGTTTGGGCGCAATGATAATCCTATATGACCCCATCAAAGGTAAATTTAGTCAATTTCAGTATTACCCTCTTGATAACATTTTAAGAATCATTTCATTGAGGTTTGTGCACCAATCCATTAATTAATCCATTCACATAATGAACATTCAAAGAAGAAATCAATATTCATTTGAAAGAAAAATAGCTTTATTGAAAATATTGACAAATAAATGTTCTCATTAAAAACATCTTTCAACAAATTTGACTTGAACTATTTTTACATGGACGCTTGGCTTTGTCTTGACGGTCATCAGGATTGCTGTCAGGCTTGACCCTCTTGGCTCTAACAACTGGCTCTTTGAATTCTGCTGGTCCATCTGGATACCCTAAGGTGCGCTTGTTCCAAGCTTTCTCAATGAGGTGTACTAACTTTTCAGTCAGAGGCTCGGGGGGAAAGAAAGCTTTGTGCTGAGGTAAGGATAACTCTATAGGTACATCGTACTGCTCTGGGATTAGATTAGGATGGTAGAAAGATGTTTCTTCTAAACCAATCAGACGGACATAGTATGATCCTTTGGTTCCTAGAACAGGGGGATCAGTCATCCACCAAGGGCACCTAAAACCAATATGACGGGCAAGGCGAGAGTCTAACCATTTGCTCCAAGCTTTGACTGAGTTGTGACGCACTAATAGGTTTCTCTTGGAAAAGTGTTCTGGCCCATATTCGAGGTTTGAGGGAACCTCTACGATTTTGAGACGGTCACAAAGCCACATATAGAGTAAGTAGGGGCTTCCTTTGAAGCTTTCCCGCTCACCATTTTTTATGGCATCTAAACCTGAGAAAGTTTCAGCTAGGATGAGAGGTACTGGGTTGGCTTTCCTTGAGAGTTGTGAGGCTATATCTATGAAGGACTCAGGGATAGTTTGGCCATCACTATTGGAAGTCAGCATGTATTGGGCTAGGATTCCTAGGCACAATCGATAATCTCTAGTAGCTCGCCAGGCTTCTGGTTTTACATTGATAGGGTGACTGCGAGAGCGATATGGGCCCAGTAGGGGTACTAAATTCAATCTCCCGTCATTGACTAAGACTTTGGCTTCTTCCTTGGAAATGTTTAGTCCTGTGGCGAGTTCACCAGAATATCCGGTCTTCAATGAGGGCTTGACTAGAGGTCCTGAAGTGGATATCCTCATGATGCCGCAATAATCCTCGTGAGTGGGGCACAAATGCATATACCCCATATGGAATATATGAAGGTGGGGGTTCCATCGCTTAGCCATAGCATGTAGGAGGTTCCAGTCTATCTCAAACTCATGGAAGTAAAGAGCACTCCTCAACATGAATCTCCCAAAATTGATCTTCTCTACAGGGTGCATCCCTACAACTTTCGTTTTGACTAACTGTTCGATTGGATTGTCGCCTGCGACTAGCATCCTGGTTTGACACAAAAGGGTATTTTAGTACTTTTCCAAGGTCCATGTAAAAATATCAGTTTTTTGGAAAATCTTGTTCTTATGGAAAATATTTTCTGGATGATATTTTTTGGAAAATATTTCTGGAAAATATTTTTTCTGGAAAACATTTCTTCTGAAGAACACTTCTTTTTGGAAAATTATCTTTTCTGGAAAATATTTTTTTTGGAAAACATTTCTTCTAAAGAGCACTTCTTTTGGAAAATAATTTTTTCTGGAAAATATTTTTTCTGGAAAACATTTCTTCTAAAGAGCACTTCTTTTGGAAAACAATCTTTTCTGAAAAAGATTTTCTTCCTGTAAATTATTTGAAAATTTGATTTCCATTTTCAATTTAAATGGCTCGGCCCACCATGATTGTTGGATCGGGATGGACTGGGTCATTATTGTAAAAGAATGGATTCTTTATTGGGTCGGTGCACCCATTTTAATTTTCAAAAACAACATTTGATCCTTGAGGACAATCATACACTCTGATCTACACCATTCACATCACTCACATACCAATCAACAGGTTCCAATCAACAAACAACTTGGGAACACCCACGATAAGTTCGAGTCGTGACCTATTGGGAAGGTTTCTAGACTCTAAGCTTACTACGTGCAATGCATTTTTATCTGGCCACCCATGCCCAAGCACACCTATATACCTTTCGATACGTGGTAACTTGGTTTGATATACCGTATAGGTGATAATCTAAAACCTCAATTCACTTCTCTGAAGCCAAAAACAGCCAGTTTGATCTCCAGTTGAGAGGTGGCGCACAATGCTGAGCAAGGGCCCACTTAAATACCTCTCGTCTAGAATAGACGTAGTCTATCCCCCTCGTACAGTAGGGTACAGCGGGGCAAGATCTGCTTAGGCACCGGTTTTGACCAAGAAGTGCAATTGATATACTTAGATTATCTTTTATACCTACGGGTACGAGTCAAGGGTTGTAGCTTTCATAAATGGTTTGGCATCCCACGAGGGGACCGACCACGTACTAGTACTACGTTGGCAATCGGGACATGTGACTGTGTGGCTTACAATAGGTCAAAGGCTCAGGTCGCTCCAGCCTGGGTGCATCAACATACTTCTCAGAATCACCTGATCAGATGGTATTGATGCCCCCAGTTTGATATACCCTAAGGTACGTGACTGGAGTTGTGGGTTTCATGAATGACGTCGCGTCTCCGAAGAGACCGGGCCACGCACTAGTGCCACGTTGGCTAAATGGGACGTGTAAGTGAGTAAAGCGGTAAACGTGCATGTGGTGTGTGCAAAACAGGGTGGGGTGTGCCCGGGGCTTTTTTTTTCAAACAAATGGGCCCATGGGCCTGATCATACCATCATACATCGGATTATGTGAACATTCAATCAAGATCAACACCATTCAAATCATATGAATATTTAATCAAGATTAACATCATTCTAATCACATGAGCATTTAATCACGATCAACATTATGATCAATATCAAACGTGTATTTCAAGCAAGATTATGGCATGTTAGAAGGGTGATTAACATGAACTAATGATATGGTCCGATTTAAGATCTAAACACACACATCACCTTCCTACATCGATCATAGTAAATTAATCAATGGCATATGATAATCCATTAAATCCAACCATTGCAATAGGCGCAATTTTTACAATTTATATAGTCTAATCAAGGGTCATTGTGGGTGACACTAACCAAATTGATATTTCTGAGGATATTGGATTAAGAACAAAATGAAAATCGTTGGGATGATGATTTTTACGCGAATTGAGAGAGAGGAAAAAAAAATAAAAAAAAACAAATCGATTTTTACTCTTATAAACAAACTTAAAAACACATTTTTTTTTTAATTTTTTTAAAACTATTAAAAAGACAGCAAGTAAAAATAGTAGAGAAAAAAACTAAATAAAAAAAAATAAAAAAAAATGAAACAAGGGCGATTTGGTTGGTTGTTATAACAATTCATCATTTTCAATGAAAGGGGGTGTGCCCTTAGTAAAAAAAATAAAATTTTATTTAATTTTCACATCATCTTCTCCAACAGATTTCAACCATGTCCGCCAAATTTTTTTAAAAAAAAATAGAAGACAATCTTGTTTTTTGATACAATCGGTTGAGATCAGTCCAATGATCATCGATCTCATGTGATTTCGAATCTGAATTACCAAGAAATGACGTTTAAAAATCTGCCATTAGTTCAATGATCACTGATCTCATGTGATCTCAAATCTGAATTTCAGAAAAATAACATTAAAAAAAACTGCCATTAATCATTCGTTAAACTTCAATATCGGAATGGACATTGTGTCCACAGACTCCATGAGTTGCAATTTCAACCAAACGTTTTAATGACCACGAGGTTTTTCTCGTTAGAAATTTGACTGAAAATCGAAATACCGAAGAAATCTTGATTAATTCGAAACTCAAAACAGATTTTCAAGATGAGATCATCACAAACAATCCGATCCTACTCTTTCGTTTAAAATTTCTTCACCAATCAGAAACTTCAACAGTTATTTGATAATCAAAGAGAGAAAATACAATCTGATAAACTCAACGGCCTTGGGTTGGTTACCGATTCCAAGCGTTCAAGGAATGAAACACTCCTTCTCTTTGAAGAGGTACGATCATAATCCGATTAACGTGACAATTTCAAAACGATTTGCTTTGAGAGATCAAACTGATCATTATTTTTTTTTTAGAACAGTCGGTCTCTGTTGGAGACGTTAGAATCCATTGGCAGAGAAGAAGAGAAAATGATTTAAAAAAAAAAATGTATTTATTAAAACTCGATTTTCTCTTGGGACACACCATCCATTAATCAAAACGAAAATTGGTCTCTAGGTTACAGAACCTTCAAAACGCCTCTTTTTTTTTTATTTTTCCACTCTTTTTCTTTTTCCTTTTGCTGTCAATGGACAGCATGGCTTGCAAAAATAAACTTAAAAAAAAATTTAATAAAAATAAATAAAAATAAAAACAGAAATAAATAAATAGAATCAACAAATCAAGCACACGTTAAAACCTTTTTTTTTTTTTTTTAAAATGAATTTAACCATGCATAAAAATTATTGTCCAACTATCAACATCCCGTCCTCAATAAAATCATCCATATCAAAATATTGCATTAGTTACAATCACCTCAGATGCCCTTGATTAACTTATAAGAACAATATGCCGAAGCCAAATAACTTCAATCAAAAATGGCATGCTCAATAATCGAATGAAACAAAAAAATAACAAAAAGAGAATAAAAAAATGCAAATAATGAATAAACAAACAAACAACAAAAAAATAAAATAAAATGAAATAAAATAAAACAAATCTAGATTATTTTAGCGACACTCCCATACTTGGGGTTTTTCAAGTTTGATCCTCAACGTCCCCAGTGGAGTCGCCACTGAAAGCGCCCTCGATCCGCGGGGTGCGCGGATCCGCTTTTGACCCTTGAGGTTTGGGAGTCGCCACCTAGTTATTACGGTCTAGGAACCAAATTGACCCTACAATGGATAAAAAGGAACTAATCTACTATAGAAATCTGAATCCGGGGATCATGTTACGGGGTTGGAAGGTGTTAGGCACCAACCCCGCCCGGCCAATGCCGGTCTCTACTTATCCCAAATAGATCTACATTGCTAATGATAAACCTAGATTAAAAAAAATAGAAAAAATTTACCTTTGATCTGCAAAAGTGTTATTCCCTCAGATCTGGTTAAATGGCTCCTTGTACCGTACTCCTTACTTCGTTCTGTCTCCGGATCTGATTCCTGATCTCCGAGGTAAGGTATCTCCTTCTTGGATCTGAGTGCTTCAATTTGTTGTGGATTTTTGGGATGTTTTTGAGAGGTTTTTGGGTGTTTTTTAGGCTAAAATCGGAGTAGGGGTGTTAGGGAAGGAGTTGGGGCTCCAAAATTAGGGTTTTGGGGAGGTTGTGGAGGCTTCTTCACCTACTTTTCTAGGGTTTTTTCTTTGATACGAAAATAGGGTGTGGAGGCTCCTATTTATAAAGTTTTTAGAAGCATTAGGGTTTGATTAGGGTTTCTTTTAGGGTTTCAATTAGGGTTTTGACTTAGTCTTTAGGGTTTTAGGGTTTTGACTTTAGTCTTATGAGATTGACTTGATTAGTTTTAGATTAGGGTTTGGATTTAGGGTTTTGACCTTAGTCTTATGAGATTGACTTGATTAGTTTAGATTAGGATTTTAATTTAGGGTTTTGACTTTAGTCTTATGAGATTGACTTTAATTTTGACTTCAGTCTTGCTTGATTGACTTTAATTTTGACTTCAGTCTCACTTGATTGACCTTGACTTCAGTCTTGCTTGATTTACTTTTATTTTGACTTTGGTCTTATTTGATTGACTTTAATATCTTGACTTTAGTCTTGCTTGATTGATTTTAAATTTTTGGAGACCCCCTTTCTATTATATCTTTAATTCTTTGGACCCCCAAATGGAGGGGTCCTTAAAGAAATATCCCACGAACCCTCAACAATTTTGCCTGAGAGTCAAATTAATCGATTTTTTAGGTTCAACTTTTTTAAATTAATTTCATTAATGTTTCACTTTAATTATTTAATATTTTATTTATTAATTTCGAAATTTTTAATTATGAAAATTGTGAAATTACCGTTTTGCCCTCGGAGAGGATTTTTTACGTTTTAAGTCGTTTTTCAATGTTCCAAGATGTTTTAGAATCAGTTTTTCATAAGGAATTCAATGGGAATGTTGGTTTTTGTCATTTATGAAGTTTTTTGTATGAAATGATCGTGAACTTTATGAGGGGTATTTTCGTAATTTTGTCAAAATTTGTGAAAATTAGTGAAGTGGTTTACTTGGTTTCGATTTATTGTTTTATGTGTTTGAGTGGGTTTTCCTAAGCGTAATGCAGGCTTTAGAGTTGTTTTGATGTTAGGGGTATTTTTGTAATTTAGTGACTTTTATCGTGAAGCTTCTTTTTTATTTGCAAGATGATGATTTATATGTTTCTGGGGTCGTATTTTCCTAGCGTAGCGTGGTTTCTAAGTTTTGTCAGTTCGAGATACCTCATTCGGATTTCTGAAACATATCTGGTAACAAAATAAAGCATTGGAATAGACATCCATCATTGGGAACCTTTGCGATCGGGTCGACGACTTGATTAATCAGGCGGATGCAAAAATGGGGTGTCTACAACGTCCTAGGTCTTTGAGGAGTAAAGAATTTTCTATTTTGAGGGTTGAAATTTGTGATCTGTTGGAGAGGATTGCTTAGGGTCTCAGTTTTGATACCTTTACGTCTTACCTGGTGAGTCATGATGCTTCGGACGCTGAGGTGGTGGTGATGGGGCAAGCTGCCCGAATTCGTGCCTTGGGAGAGAAACTTGATTCTTTCTTCATTTCTCGTCGAGACAGGTGATTGGCCCATATATATCTTTTTTTGTATTTCTTTTGGTAAAACTCTTTTTTTTAAATGAAAAGAAAATAGGTTTTTTTACTTACTTGGCCTCAGGTGTATCTATTGCTTTGACAACATGAACTTTGAGTAAGTCCTAGATTTTTCATCACTAGCCAAAATAGTAGTTTTGAAAACGTTTGAATTTTGTAATTTGTCCTTGTTGAATAGATATTGTAGATACAGAATATGAAAACTTTTTGAAAGACCTTTATCACTTCGATGATATCTGTGTTTTTGTCAACTACTGGGGATATAGGTGTTAGTAGCTCTTAGACTCTTTTTAGAGCATCCCCAGTACCCCAGTACTGGATGAGTATCAATTGAGTGCGAGACTTGGGATTTCGAGAAATTTTTACCGTTCACAATTTATACTCATGCAGGCCAGGAGTTAAATTTTTTTTCCCTTACTGCCCCTAGTGTCAGTTACGATTTTCACCAGACCCGGTTTCCATATTTTTGCGCATCGACGCCATTTTGGATTTTCATCGTGCTGGTGGCTTTGATCTTGCCATAGTCTGATTCTTTTACTCATAACGCCCTTTCGAATTTTTACTATGCCCTTTCAGACTATGCTTGTATTTTTTTGGATTTTTACATTACAAACCTTGTTTGGAGCCCTATGTCTATGTAGCCTAGTGACTCAAGTTGAGCTGTGAGATCGGCGACTCTACTCTTATAGTGGCGCTCTTTCTTAAGTGATCGATCTAGATTTTCCTTTCGAGTTTGCTGACGACTATTCGTGGTTTGGCAACTCAAGTTGAGCCACGAGATCGGCTACTCTACGCTTCAAGTGCTCTTTTTTTTTGAATATCCGATCTAGATTCCCCTCTCGAATCTCCTAACGACTAATAAGACTTGAGGTCTGGAACAAGTTATAAGATCATTGGTGCTGCCACCATCATTATGATGCCTTAGAACATTCCCTGATCCAAAAGGACTTTTGGTAGGACGAAATATTGGCTAAGGTTGAGTGTAGTGGAAAGGTACAAAAAAGGTTTAGGTCTAAGTTTATCGAGTTTATCTAAAGTAGGTTAGATATGGGGTTTGTCTATTTTTGTTTCAAAAAGGTGATCTATGTCTCCTCCCAACGTCTCTCAAACTTATTTAGACTGGAGATTTGGGTCAAGCTCGAGATCTAATGTATGATTTTTTAATTTTTTTGATTTTTTTTTGTATTTTTAGCTGTTCATAGTTTATCCTCATGGGGGCTATGAGTACTTTGATGCTTTGACTTTCTCTGATTTTTTTTTTTTGATAATGTTGACTTGGCCCAGTCTTAGGTTAAGAAATGAACGTGATTGCTTAAAAGGGCTAACTAGGGTTAGATAGTTATTTTGAGGGTAGCAAAGATGACCTTTCGTCATCTTAGGATCAGTTCTCAAACGTAGTATTTTTTGACAGTATTAGCATTGACCGGTTGAGGGAAGACTTGTCCGTCCATCTCTGTAAGAATCAGAGCTCCTCCCGTTATCACTTTTTGCACAATGAAAGGTCCCTTTGTAGTTTGGTCGAAACTTTCCTTTAGCGTCTTCTTGGATTGGCAAAATCTTTTTCAAAACAAGGTTTCCTGACAAGAAATCTCGAGGTTTGACTTTCTTGTTATAAGCACGTGTGATTCGTCGTTGCTAAATTTGCCCATGGGAGATAGTTGTAAGTCGTTTCTCCTCTATCAGATTCAATTGGTCGAACAGAGCCTGAACCCATTCAGTTTAATCCAACACTGTTTCTTTTAAGATCTAGAGAGAGGGAATCTCAACCTCGATGGGTAAGACTACTTCCATTCCATACACCAATGAATACGGAGTTGCCCTAGTTGAAGTTCGAAATGAAATCCGATAAGCGTGAAGGACGAAAGGCAACATGTCGTGCCAATCCTTGTAGGTGACTGCAATTTTCTCGATAATTCTTTTGATGTTCTTGTTGGCAGTCTCAACTGCTCCGTTCATTTTCGATCTATAAGGTACAGAGTTGTGATGAGTGATCTGGAAGTCTTCGCACATCTTAATCATATCCTTGTTTTTGAAGTTCTTGGCGTTATTAGTCACTAATCCGCTGGGAAGCCCATATCAGCAGATGATGTTATTTTTAACGAATTTCAGAATGTTGTTCTTGGTGACATTGGCATAAGAAGCTACTTTTACCCATTTTGTAAAGTAATCGATAGCGACCAGGATGAAGCGGGGCCCATTTGAAGCTTTTGGCAAAATCTGCCCAATGACGTCCATGCCCCAGAGTGAGAAAGGCCAAGGAGTAATCATACTATGCAATTCTGAAGGGGGATCGTTGATTTTATTGGCATAGATCTAGCAGAGATGGCATTTAAGAACGTGCTAATAGCAATTGTAGACACCTCGATTTGAACGGGCCCTCACTCGAAGGGGCCCAAAAACAGTAATTTTTCAATATATTTAACCAACGGGCCTCGATGGCCCGAAGCATTAAAATCTGACACTTTTTAACCAAAATTCGAGCCTCTAACACCTCTCAATGGGTTAGTAGGTCCATCAAAAGGGTTTGGCTATCTCACTTCTACCCTACTCCACTCAAAACATCAATTTTCGACAAAATAGGCCAACGGGCCTCGATGGCCCGAAACATTACAATATGGTAATTTCGATCAAATCGACGCCCCTAAGACCATCCAATGGTCTAAAGGATCCATCGAAGGGACCGGGCTCATCCCGCATCGTCCCAACCTTCGCCACTCCACACTTATATCCACAAAAATCGATAAATTCTCCAACGGGCCCAAATCACCAAACACGTGGCATTTTTTATCAAATGAATAACCTCAAGAAAAATACAAAAAAATTGAAAAATTAAAAAGGTGAGACTTGGAAAACCTACCATTCATCTATCATCTACCTCGAAATTCGCAAAACCCACAAGGCCTCAACCCCTTCCTAAACCCATTTTCCTACATTACCCTTAACCTGAAATTAACCTCATACCTTCTAAACCCTAAAAATAGCCTCCCTTCTCAAAATCCAATCCAAGATAAGCCTCACCCAATCCGAAATAACCCATAACCCTTATAAACCCAAGCCCAATACACTAAAAGCCCACTAACTATCACACATATCCAACTCATTACCTAACCCATAACCTTAACCTATTACCCATTACCCACATCAACCAATCAACCCTTCAATATCAAAAGATGACACATGTCATCACCACCCTTCACCTCCCTCATCTAATCACTCACTCCCATTACCATTCTCTAAACACTCCATCTAACTCACATCATCTCTCTCCAAAATCACCTCAACCCATACCCTACCCTAACCTACCCTATCCCCATTCTCTAACATCATCAATCACCCACACCTCAACTCATACTCTAACCCATCACCATTTTTTAACATCACCAACTACCCACATCACCACCCATATCCCTTACAAATCAACCCATCACTTTCCCTTAAAACACTCCAACAAAATCACCTCAACCCATACTTCCTTCATCATCAATCAACTAACCCACACCCTTCTCTCTAATCAAACAACCCCTATCAACCAATCAACCAATCTCATCTCCTCACACTCTCATCATGATTGCCACATGGCACCATCTCCTCTCTCCTCCCAAAAAATAATTCAACAACCTCTTACACAACCTATTCTCCTAAATCTACACACCTCACCCCATCAACTAACCTAACACTCCTCCCCTAAACAACTCCCTTACACCCCCACTCCACCATCAACCATCACTCATATCAACCCACCAAACACCCTACCCAAATGGATTTGGGTAGGATCCAAACCATTTGGGTTGAAATACAATCCATTTTCATTCTTTACAAAACTACCCCTAAATTCACTCCAAATTTCATACTCTCATATTCTAAAAATCATGTCATTCTCTATTCTCTCAACTCTTCACCCCATTATACCCCCAAACCTCCTCCAAACATCTATAAATACCTCCCCTCTCATCCCAAAAATGGTTATCAAGTCTCATGAGAAAAAAAATATAATCCTCACACATCTCTCTTCTACTCTCCTACTCTCACAATAACTCACTCACATTCCACCAAGGACTCAAGAAGACATAAAAGTTAAAAAGAAGAAGAAGAAGAAAAGAAGATCAAGAGTACAAGGTGAGTTCAAAGTGCAACCCCCCCTCTATCTCTACCCTCTCCTCCTCCCTCCTCTAATATCCCATTCTTCTCTTTTATTTTTTTTTCCTTTTTCAAATGAGTGAACCCCAAGGCTAAAGGTCTCAAAGGGGTCATTTCCATCAATGAAATGACCCTATGATCAAGCCAAAAGTGAATCCCTATCTAGGGTACAAAATGCACACACGTGGTACTTTTATTTTCATATCGTTTTTCAAAATCAAAGTGATCGAGTTATGTAGAGGTTACCGCCACTTGGCGGGAAGAAAAGGGTGCCTAACACCTTCCCTTTTCTCCAACCGAACCGCTTACCCGAGTCTCTAGGTTCGATCAATCCTATCCGTTGTGAGTTACTAACGCCAAAAATGATAATTTTTCAAAAAATATGCCCCGGGTGACCATTCACAATTTGAATGGTGGCGGCTCCAAATCATCGTAGATGTGGTCGTCGCAAGGATGAAAACCACGTGTCTACAACAATCACTTTCCATTGTCGTCCAGTAATATCCCACCCTCATAATCTTCTTTGTTAACATGTGACCATTCATGTGGGATCCACAGACTCCACCAAGTACGGTCTCGATTAGTCGTTTCGCTTATGTTTCTGCCACACAACGAAGTAAGACCTCGTAGTGCGATTTTTTATATAAAATATCGTTGCTCAAGAAGAATTGTCCTTGAAAGCACCTTCAATTCGCGGGGTGCGCGGATCCACTTTTGACTTTTGAAAGTTTGAGAGTCGCCACCTAGTTATTACGATCTAGGAACCGAACTTTGACTCCAAAAGGAAAATAACACTAATTTACGAAAGAAAATACGGGTCCGGGGATTATGTTATGGGGTTGGAAGGTGTTAAGCACCAACCCCGCCCAACAAATGCCAATCTTTACTTTTCTCAAATAAAACTACATAGCTAAAAGACTTAAATAATAAAAAAAAATTGTACCTTTAGGAATGCAACGATTTTGTTCCCTTAGATCTGATAGAACAGCTCTTCGTGCAGCACTCCTCACTTCGTTCTGTCATCGAATTCACTTCAGATCTCCAAGATGAAGTACTTCCTTCGTAGATCTGAATTTTTCTGATTTGTTTATGGATTTTTGAGTATTTTTTAAGGGTTTCTAGTTGTTTTTTTAGCTAAAGTTGGGGTATGGATGTTAGGTAAGGAGTTAGGACTTCAAAATTAAGATTTTGGGAAAGTTGAGGAGGCTCATTGACCTACTTTTTCTAGGGTTTTCTCTTGGATATGAAAATAGGTTGTAAAGACCCTTATTTATAGATTTTTTAAGTGCTTTTTAGATAGAGTTAGTATTTAATTAAAATGATTTTAGATAGAATTAGTGTTTAATTAGAATTATTTTTAAATAGAGTAAGTATTTAATTAGAATTACATTAGATAGTTTTACAGTTTAATTAGAATTTTATTAGATAGTTTTAGAGTTTAATTAGAATTATTTTAGATAGTTTTAGAGTTTAATTAGAATTCTATTAGGGTTTTGACTTTGGTCTTATTAGATTGATTAGGGTTTTGACTTAAGTCTTACTTGATTGACTTGATTTTAGGATTTTGACTTAAGTTTTACTTGATTGACTTAATTTAGGGTTTTGACTTAAGTCTTACTTGATTGACTTGATTTTAGGATTTTGACTTAAGTCTTACTTGATTGACTAGAATTTAAGATTTTGACTTAAGTCTTATTTGATTGACTTTAATTTTAATTAGGATTTTACTTTACACTAATTAATGTTTTAATTATTAATTTTGACAATTTTAATTATTAAAATTATAAAATTACCATTTTACCCTCGAAGAGGATTTTTTACATTTTAAGTCATTTTTCAATGTTTCAGGATGTTTTGGAATCAATTTTTCATAAGGAATTCAATGGGAATATTGGTTTGTGTCATTTATGAATTTTTTTGTGCGAAATGGTCATGAACTTTATGAGGGGCATTTTCATATTTTTGTCAAATTTTGTGAAAATTGGCGAAATGATTTATTTAATTTCGATTTATTTTTTATGTGTTTGAAAGGGTTTTCCTTAGCGTAATGTAGGCTTTAGGGATTTTTTGAGATTAGGGGTATTTTGATAATTTTATCATTTTTTAGTGATTTTTATCGTAGCTTCGTTTTGTCTGCAAGATGATGATTTCTATGTTTTTGGAATTATATTTTTCTAGCGTAGCGCGGTTTCTATATTTTTGTTAATTTGAGATACCTCATCTGAATTTCTGAAACATATCTAGCAACAAAATATAGCATTGGAATAATCATCCATTATTGGGAACCGTTGTAATCGGGTTAATAAGTTGATTAATCAGGTGAATGCAAAAATGGGGTGTCTACAACCCTACTAATTTCTAAATGGTCTTTCGATCATTTGGCGTTGCATCTGAGGGGAGGGTTCGATCTTCGAGATAGACTTTAATATCTGAGTATCATGTCTTTTCTTCAGATTCTTCTACCTCGATAGGTAGATAGTAAGCTGGTTCATCTAGAATTCTAATCTCAATGGTCAATGACTAAGTCTTCCGAGATACTGATCATAGAAGTAAGCGTAGCTAGTGTATCTGCAAACTGATTCTTAGCTCTCGGCATATATGTGAATGAAATGCTGTCAAAGCACGAGCTTAATTCCTCCAGGTACTTGTGGTAAGGGACCAATCTCTGCTCTCGGATCTTTCATTCTCTAGTCGTTTGATAGACTACTAAGCTTGAATCTTCGAAAACATCGATCTCATCTACCTCGAGATCCAGTACTACTTTCAACTCTGCTATGCACGCTTCGTATTCAGCCTCGTTGTTAGAACATTGAAACTTCAGTCTGATGCAATTGGCACGTGGGACCCATCTGGTTTGATCAAGACTGCCTCTATTCCGTTCCCCTTCTGATTTGTTACTCCGTCAAAGTACATTTTCCAACCTGGTTCTTCGTCATCGTCCTCAATCTCAGTGAGCAATATGACTTCGTTAAGAAAGTTTGTCTTTAATGGTTCGTAATCGGGTAATAGATGCTCAGTTAAATGGTCGGCAATGACTTGTCCCTTGATAGCCTTTTGAGTGACATAGGTGATGTCAAACTCATATAATAGTAATTGCCATTCTGCAATACGACCCGTTAAAGCTGGCTTCTCAAAGAGATACCTGAGAGGATCCATTCGAGCGATAAGCATAGTTGAGTAACTGAGGAAGTAATGGCACAATCGTTGAGATGTCCAGCCAATGTGCAACAAATCTTCTCGAGTGCTGAATACTTTACCTCATAATCAGTGAACTTCTTGTTGAGATAGTAAATGGCTTGCTCTTTTCTACCTGACTCATCGTGTTGCCCAGTACACAACCCATAGACGTTTCTTGCACCGAGATAGACATCAGTAAGGGTCGTCCTAGCGTAGGAGGAACCAAGACTGGTGGATTGAGCAAATATTTCTTTATTTTGTCGAAGGCTTCTTGACAATCCTTATTCCATGCGTTTGGCACATTCTTTCTGAGTAGCTTAAATACTGATTCGCAAATAGGCGTGAGTTGTGCAATGAATCTGCTGATATACTGTATTCTACCCAGAAATGATCAGATATTCTTTTTCTAATACCGGTGCTTTCATCTCAAGAATGTACTTGGTCTTTGCTGAATCTATCTCATACCACTTCTATTGACGATGAAGCCTAGCAATTTGCCTGACGTTGCCCCGAAGACACATTTTGCCGGGTTAATCCTTAGGTCGTACTTCTTTAGTCGATCGAACAACTTTCTCAAATTTATCAGATGGTCTTCCTCTAAGTTAGACTTAACGATCATGTCATCCACATAGACCTCCATTTCTTTATGGATCATATCGTGGAATAAAGCCATCATTGCACGTTGATAGGTTGCCCCAATATTTTTAAGCATGTATGGCATGACTTTGTAATGAAACGTACCCCAAGGTGTGATGAATGTTGTCTTCTCTTGGTCTTTTTCTATCATTTTTATCTGATTATACCCGAAGAAACCATCCATAAATGAGAACATACCATGTCCTGTTGTGCTATCGACTAGAGTGTCGATGTGAGGTAGTGAAAAATCGTCCTTAGGACTGGCTTCGTTCAAATCCCGATGGTCGACACATATTCGCACTTTCCCATCCTTCTTCAGTATTGGAACGACATTGGCTAACCATTCGGGATATGTAGAGACTGTAAGAAATCCTGCTTGGAACAGTTTCATCACTTTATATTTGACTTTGAGTGTCCATTCTGGCTTGAGTCTTTTCAATTTTTGCTTGATCGGCTTGCTCCTAGGAACAATCGATAGTTTATGAACAACGAGATCTGTGTCTAAGCCAGGCATATCTCTATAAGACCAGGCGAAGATGTCTTGATAGTTACGCAGTAGTTCAATCATTTCTTCTTTCTACTGGGAGGTTAACAAAGCTTCGATTTTTACGACACGTGGGTCATCTTCAATGTCGAGATTAACTGAGTCTGTATCCTCAATATTTGGTTGAACACTTTTTTTATGTCGTTCTAGAAGGTCCTTGATTTCTTTAGGAGGGTATTCCATTTCGTCCTCAAACTCTTCCTCAATTCGCATGAGATCGAAGTCATACTCACCCATTTCATATTCTGTTCTGTCCAAAGGTCCATTTGATTGAGATAAATCCCTTAAATTCTGAGAAAACTCCTTTTTTGATTTTTGAAAGATATCTATTTTTTTGAGATTTTGAAAGTTTTTTTTTTTTTGTAGACTTTTTGATTTTTTTGATTTTTGAAGAATTTTTTATTTTTTATTATTTTTGAGTGATATTTTCTGAATATCTAAAATAAGAAGAGCAAGCATGCATTAGCAAAGATAGGGAGCCCTCAAAATAGTCTTTACCCGAGGACGAGGGCTCGTTATGATCATCGGGCAAAGTAATTTTGCCTAACGTCATTTTTTTTGGAGGCTATGGAAACCTCAAGGGTTAAAAGGATTTTCTCCCAATTGTTTAGAATCTCCCCTTCCTTGATAAGGTAGATGAGGTGAAATGGTAGTTCTTTTGGTGGTTCGGAGATGACCATCACTTCCGACTGACAGTTGTTAGGGTCAGGCTTAAGTTCCCTTAGGTTGGATGGAATGACGACTGATGCCCAGTCGATGCTCATTGAAAATAGTGAATTATTTTCTTTGCCAGTGGCAACTTCTACTTTCTCGGGTTATCAGGTAGTCTCTGATACACTCTCGTTGGAGTCCCCATTGAATAGGGTATCAATGCCTTCCACAAAGGATGGTCGGGACTCAACAACTGAGTCCTCTTGAACGTGTTTTTGCTTAAGACTTACATTTTTTGGCTTCCTTGCTGGCTTTGGTTGTTGTTCAGATAGGATATCGGGTCTGGCTTTCGACCTTGGAAAATTGACACTAATATGAAGAACCTTGCCTAGGTTCCAAACGTTTGGCACTCAGCTTTGTCTTCTTGCTAACTGAAGTTCCTTTTTCTTTTCATTTATGTCGGCAATGTCCTTTCTTATAGGCCTGAAACCGAAACCAAAGTAAGGGATGTGCTTACTTGCAATGATTGGAGTAGCTATGCCTTTTCCTTTTGGTCCCAAACCCTGTTTAGGTTGGTAGCCAGCTTCCTTCATTATTCGCCCAATCATCAAGTTTGCCCTTGACAACCCTGCCTTTGTTTTCTCCTTTCCCTTTTCAATTTGATTGACCGCGGTGAACTGGTACGAGTGGTACATTGCTTTGTCTTTTGTCATCTCCACGTCTATGAATGACACATCTGGAGTTCGACCAGTTGGGATTAAGTTCTCTACTAGAACTAATATCATATTTTACCCCATTATGAACTTGACCCTTTGGTGTAGAGAAGACGGTACTGCCCCTGCAATTTGAATCCATGGCTTCCCTAATAGAAGATTGAACGTTGCTGGTATGTCCATGACTTCAAAGGTGACTTCGAAAGTATAAGGGCCGATAGTGATTAGGAAATCAATATTTTCAAGAGAGTCCTTCCTTAAGCTATCGAATCTTCAAACTACCTTATTAATGGGCTTAAAATGAGACCAGTCTGCATTCAACTTGCGAAAAGTCTCTAAAGGATAAACGTTGAGAGCTGAGCCGTTATCAATTAGTACCCTAACGACCATCATTCCTTTGCACATAACCATAATGTTCAATGGCTCGATGTGTCCGCATCCTTCCTGAATAAGTTTATTTTCTGTGAAGACGATCGGGTTGGAGGCCTTGATCTGTCCCACTGTCTGCTCTAGTTGTGCAGGTGAAGTGGTTGCCAGTACGTGTGACTCACTCAAGACTTTTAACAATGCTTGCTGATGTTCTTCTGAGTTTTGCAGGAGACCCAAGATATTGATCTATACCGGGGCCTTGTTTAGTTGTTCCACTGTATTGAATTCACTTTTGGGGATGAGTTAGATGAAATCAACTGCCTTTTTGTCTGTTACTTTAGGTTCATTTTCTTGCCCTGACATGTCTTCCTCAATCATTTTATCTTTCCCATTTGCCTTCCTCTTTCCTTCATTTTCTTCTACCACCTCTTCCTTCTTTTTTTCGACCCTCACTGTCCTTCCTAGTATCTTGTGGTGTGCCTTAATCTTGGTCATGTGACCAATATCTGCAACCATAGCCTTTTTCATTATTTTTACCTTTGTTGAGGTAACAATACTCGTTTCATAGCTCCACGGGACCGTCTGATTGGAACTGTATGGGAAGGGTTTGGGAGAGTATTGTGATTGGGGGTGGTTTAGGTTTTACATGGAGGATGAGGGGTGGTGATTTTGATGAACGTATGGTAATAGTTTGAGTAGGATTTGAAAGGATATAAGAAATGACTAGTGGTGGTCGCGAGGATGAAGCATATGGTATGTGAAGAGGTGGGCAAGAAGATGAGTTTTGAGGGTTGGGAGATGCGTATGGAATGATATGAGTGGAGGTCGAACGATAGAGCTTGTAGATTGGTCATCAGAATAGATGGTCATGCCGAATATCCAGAGTGGTAATGAGGTGGAGTTGTCAGTGTATCGGGGGAAAACGTTAACAGTTGGTATTGCTGGCTTTTTTGTTAGGTGGACTCTAACTTTTGACCCTATAGGAGTTATCAATACTGAAGGGTCGAAATTGGATTCTTCTTTCATAACCATGTTCACTATAGGTCCATTTCCTCCTCTATTATAGGCAAGCAGAGGGTTCTGATTGATATTTTGTTGTGGAGCTTGGTTTACTGGACCATCCAATATGATGGCCTTTCGATCAATCAAATTCTGTACTTGGTGCTTGAGCTGCCAACACTGATCAGTGGAGTGCCTTGGTACGCCCATGTGAAACTCACAGAAGAGGTTAGGATTGTACCCCACTCCTTTAGAAGCTTCTAGGTTCGGTGGTCTCTTAGTAAGGTACTCTCACTGAAGTAATGTGGGAAGTAGTTCTGACAGCGTCATCGGTAACCTGGTGAACATTCTATTAACCCTGTTAGGTATTGTTTGTTGATTCTGCCCATACTGTTGCGTTGGCTGTGCTGGCATGGCTTATGAAGGAACCATCCGGAAGGGATTTTGTGGCATCGGAGCCCAAGCAACTTGAGGTACTGGCGTCCAAGGGACTTGTGGTGCCTGTGACCTCTGAACTGGTGCTTGAATAAAGAGAGGTT
This sequence comes from Akebia trifoliata, assembly GCF_017979445.1. Taxonomy (NCBI): domain Eukaryota; kingdom Viridiplantae; phylum Streptophyta; class Magnoliopsida; order Ranunculales; family Lardizabalaceae; genus Akebia; species Akebia trifoliata. Next base: position 35,810,190 of record NC_141378.1, read on the forward strand.
GGTTGGATTGTATATTGTTGACTTGAAGCTCATCTATTTTCTTGACTAACGGCATTGGTTTCTTTAGTGCTGATGTCCCTACTGTTGGGCTCAGAGCTGTGAAGTCAGATATTATACCGGTTCGGATCTCGTCCTCGACCCGGTCTGCCACTTGAACCAAATTGGAGAAAGTGCCCGTGGTATGCCCTACCAAATAGGTGTAGAATGAATGCCCCAATGTAGAGATAAACGTGGTGTTCATCTATTGTTCTGTCATGGCTAGTGGTTTAACCCCAAGAACCATTTGAGAGTTGGTCCTGTTAGACTTTTCTGAAATAATTGTACCAACAATCTGTCATCCTCGCCATATTGGCACATCGACCCACAGTATAGTTTGAGGTGCGACAAGGGATACCCTACCCCACTGTATTTCTCAAATTCCTAGCATTTGAACTTAGCCGAGAGCTGTACATTGGGGTAGAAGCAAAGGTCCTTAAACCTGATCCCTCCTAGGGTATTTGTACCATTCATTCATCTCATTTCCTCTTGGAGAGACTTGATTTGTTGGGCCATTTTGTCATCAGTAGAACTTTTGGCTTCGGGAACCCTGAAGTTACACTTATTATCTGGGATCACCACTGGAGGTGATTGATTCTGTGGGATGTAAATTGGAGGGCCCTAATACACTGGCATAGTAGGAGGTGGGGTGGTTTGTTAATCTGGTCATGTTTGTTTAACGAGTTCGAGGTTTGACCCAGACGCTTGGTGCTGAGCGACCTGTGCTTGCAGAAAATTAGTGCTACTTAAAACGGTCATCAAGATTTGCTCCTGCCTTTTCGTTATTTTTAATAGCCTTGCTATAATTGCATTAACCTCAGCTAGTTCATTCGTAGCAGGTTGTGGCTCCTTCGAATTACTCATACTTGATGAAGATCGAAGGAAATACGAAGGCTTATCAGGGTGTTTGTACTTCTTTCGTTTAGCCACCTGTAGGTACAGAAAACCAAGCATTACTATCTTACTTACAAAAAGGAAAATGCATGATGTTTTATTAAGTCCGGTAACTATTAGGGATGGCACCTAAAAGAAAACTTTAGTTAAGTGAATTTAAAAAATGTGGTTCGTTAGCACAGAGCTGGATCATTTGAGAAAAAAGAATTACAGCAGCACGAAGTTGGCATCAGCATGGAGTCGGCAACAACACGGAGTTGGAAAAATATTTTGAAAAAGAATTACATCAACCAGAGCTGGCATCGACACGGAGTCGGTAAAATATTTTGAAAAGAAATTACATCAGCACGGAACTGGCATCGATACGGAGTCGGTAAAACATTTTGGAAAGAAATTACATCAGCACGGAGTTGGCATCGATACGGAGTCGGTAAAATATTTGAAAAGGAATTACCTCAGCACGGAGCTGGCATCGACACGGAGTCGGTAAAATATTTGGAAATGAATTATCTCAGCACGGAGCTAGCATCGATACGGAATCGATAAAATATTTTTAAAAGAAATTACATCAACACGGAACTTACATCGACACGGAGTCGGTAAAGCTTTTTAAAAATAACTTACGTCAGTACGGAGCTGGCATCGACACGAAGTTGGTAAAATATTTTGAAAAAAAATTACATCAACACGGAGCTGGCATCGACATGGAGTCAGTAAAACATTTTGAAAAGAAATTACATCAACACGGAGCTGGCATCAACATGGAGTCGGTAAAGTATTTTGAAAAGAAATTACATCAGCACGGAGCTGGCATTGACACGGAGTCGGTAAAGTATTTTGAAAAAGAAATTACCTCAATACGGAGTTAGCATCGACACGAAGTCGGTAAAACATTTAAAAAGAAATTACATTAACACGGAGCTGACATTGACATGGAGTCGGTAAAGCATTTTAAAAAAAAAATACATCAGCACAGAGCTAGTATCGACACGGAGTCGGTAAAGTATTTTAAAAGAAAATTACATCAGCACGAAGCTGGCATCGATATGGAGTCGGTAAAATATTTTAAAAAAGTAGATCATTGAAACAAGTTTAGTTGGAAAACATCTTTTTTACTAGCCCCCAATCCAATTATCTGAAATCAAGATCGGCTAGTCAGATCTCCAAGGAAGAGGCAATGCATAATGGCACTCTTAAATCACCTTCTTTCCTCGAATAGACGTAGTCTATCCCCCTCGTATCAACAGGGCAAGATCACTCTTAGGCACCGACTTTGATCAATAATTGCAATTGGTGCTTGAATTTTTTTTTTAATTTTAATTTTAATTTTTTTATTTTTTTGCTTTGTTGAAAAAATAAATGGATTCGTTTGAATTGATCGTCCGATTGTTGATCTTGATGAATCGCATTTAAATCATGGACATAGTTGAGATTGAAAGATGAATCTGATTTGAATTGGGTATGTGTTGTGAACTCGACCCAAAATGGATATGGGTCGTGGGCCCATTTTTGAAATGGATATGGGTCGTGGACCCATTTAAAACGGATATGGGTCTTAGACTCATTTTTGAAGTGGGTAAGGGTCGTGGACCCATTTGGACATGGATGTGGGTTGTGGACCCATTTGAGGTGGATATGGGTCGTGGACCCAATTGGAAATGGATATTCGATGATGGATGATAATGGGTCTAATTGTGGATGAGGTTGATAGTACGCCACGTTGGGTGAAACCAACTTTGATCAATAAAGTGCAAGCGAGTTCCGTTTAGATCAAACAAAATGTGGCGAGCGGTAGGCCCTAAGTTTAACGATAAAAGTAATTTATTTAATCATTTTCAAGCCTTAAAACTTAAAATAAAAATAAAATCCAGAAGAAAAATTGTCAGGACTGATGTAAGAAACAAAATGAGAAAAAAAAAATTTTGGGAGTTCCGTTTTTCAAGTACGGGCCTAACATTTTTATGCTAGTCCGTGCTTCAAATACGGACCAGAACATAAATTTTTTTTTTTTTTTTTTTGCCTTCACACTAGTATGTGCTTTAAGCACGGACTTAACCATTTTTCTTGCATCTGTGCTTCAAACACAGACCAGAACCTTTTCTGGCTTTCCAAAATTGCTATGTTTTGGTCCTCATCCCGTTTTGGCCCAAATTTTTTGGATTTTGATGCATATAGCCTCTATTTTTTGGCTTGGGCCACAAATTTTTCTTTTTTTTTATGATGCAAAGGATATAAAAACATATTTTCCCCAAACCTAGGGGGACATACAAAAGAGAACAAAGTGAAAATATCCTAAAATCTATACAACTTGCCTTCGTAGGCTAAAAAAAAATTAATAAAATTACAACATATACACGTGGGATGGATATGCAATTAATTTTTGAAAACCATAGTGTCATTTGTCTATTAATTACGCTTCGATGCATGCAGGGTTATGGGTATTTTTTGGATACTCATTCTTCAAACCTCGATGTACACCGGAGTGTCCACGTCTTAAGTTGGTGAATGGGGTGGATGGTCTCCTCCCCGCCACCCAAAATAACGATCTCGGGGGCTTGAGAATACTGGCATCCGGGGATAGAAATTTAACAAGGGAGGGGTGGCTTGTGCATTGGGTTATGAAGGGCATGTGCACATGCGAAATTTTTTTTTTTTTTTTTTAAATGTATACATCCTTACATCATTGGTCCCAAAATAAAATAAAAAATAAATAAAAGAACAAAGCATAAGTAAATAAATATTACAATCATTCCCATATGAAAAAAATAAAAAAAAATGAAGCAAACGTCAGTAGATAAACAAAAAAAAAATAAATGAAAGTAAACATTTTTCTTTCAAACAATAACTGAATCGAAGAAGCAGGTCGGACCCGTTAGTGTGCTCTCCAATGGAGTCGTCAAGCTATGGACACGAAAATTTCATCATTTTGAAATATCCTTCCACTTTAGGATGTTTTGGAGTCGCCACCATTCATGTTTGAAATAGATGTGAATGGTCACCCAGATTGTATTTTTTCTTAAAAATTATATTTTTTGGCATTTTGATGACTCTCGTACGGATAAGGTGCACGATCCAACTTTTGATTCTAGGTACGGGGGTCTATTTTATGGAGTAAGGAAGGTGTTAGGCACCATACTCCATCCACCGTTGGTGGTAACCTCGGATTCAGTCAACTTTTAAAAATAAAAATAAAATGATAGAAATCTAAAAATCTGATATGTGCCCTCAAGTATGAGGAGCTTTCGGTATTGGTTCAAATCATTGAGGGCACCCTTATTGAAAAAGGGGCCTTTTGGTGATTCAAACCATTGTGGTGTGTGCAAAAATGTAAAAAAGGGGATGAATAAAAGAGAGAAGTTAGAGGGGGTGTTCTTTGTTCAAATCCACCTTGATCTAATCTTGATCTTCAAAGATGTGCTTCTTTTTCTTTTTTTGATTTGTTTGAGAGAAAGTTGAGAGTAGTAAGGTGAGTTGAGAATGGAGAAAGTTATATTTTTAGAGGGTATTTTCTTAATTTTTCATTAGGGATTTAGAGTTGAGAATGGGGGGGGGGTTTATAAGATTTGGGAGTTATTTTTATGGGTAAAGTTAGGTGAAAATGATGAAAATGGTAGAAGGGTGTGGGGTTTAAGAGATGAGTGTGGATAAATTAGAGAGGATTGAAGGGTATTTGTGTAAGATGGTTAAATGGGTGATTTTTGACTCAAATGATTTGGATCCTACCCAACCCATTTGGGTGGAGTGTTTGGTGAGGTGAGATGATGGGTGTTTAAGAAAATGGATGGTGTAAGAAGGTGGTTGGTGATATTTTAGAAGGTGAAGGAGATATGCCATGTATTTAAATGGGTGGAAATGAAGGGTTGAGATGAGTTGATGGGAGATGATGAGTGTTTGATTAGAGAGGAAGGGTGTAGGTATAGGTTGTAGATATTGGTTTGTAGGTAATGATAATAGTAGATTAAGGGAAGGTGAAAGTTGGTTAGTAGGAAGTGATGATAATAGGTTAGGGGGTATGGGTTGATATGATTTTTTAGAAAAAAAGTAATGGGATAGTTAATTGTTTAGGGAAAGGTGATGGGAGTTGGTGGTTTGATGAGGGAGGTGAGATGGGGTGATGTCATGTGTCATACCTTGATGATGTTGGGTGATTTGTTGTGATGTTGGGCTTGGGTAGAGAATTGGGCTTAGGAAATGTGTTGGGTTAATTAAGAATAGATTTGGGTTGAGTTGAATGGGCTTGGGTAATGGGTAGAATAAGAATGAGTTTGGGAGTTGAGTTGAGTGGGCTTGGGTTTGATTTAAGATGGATTGAGGAATATAAAAAGAGTAAGGAGGTGGGTTTTTGGTTCATGGGCCACGTGAATCTTGTACATATGTCATCTCTCATATACAATCTATAATCTATAGAGTGGAAACATGGAAAGGCCCTATCACGTATGGAAGAAAAGGCGAGCATTCCACTCATGTGCCAACTGAATTTACCAAGTATCGAGATTCGACACTGAAAAGTATTGTAGAGTGGAGGATCAAGATTACCTATCATCAAACCTTGATGAATAATTATAACAAAATGTTCCTGTAAGTGAAAAATTGTATGTAGCTGTAGACACCTCAATTTGAACGGGCCACTTCTCGAAAAGGCCCAAAAATATAGATTTTCCAAATAAATGTGTCAACGGGCCTTAAGGGCCCAAGTCGTTGAAAAATAACATTTTGACCAAACCGAGGCCCCTAAGACCTCTCAATGGTTTAGGAGACCTACCAAAAGGACTCGGCCTACCTTACGTCTTCCCAATATTCACCGCTCCGCTTCCAAAATAAAAAACGCCAAATTTTCGATAAATTTCACCAACGGGCCTAAAAAGCCCGATTCGCCAACACGTGGCATTTTTGATCAAATTAATTATTGCAAAAATCTAAAAAAATTAAAAATTAAAAAGGTGAGACTTGAGATGCCTACCCCTCCTCTACTATCACCGCCCGCCTCCGTATCCGTAAAAACCATTTCTAAAACCCAAGTCCAACACTACAAAGCCCACAAATCATTAACCATATCCAATTCATTATCCAACCCACAACCCTAACCCATAAACCACAACCCACATCAACCAATCACTCTTTTATCATCAAAAGATGACACATGTCATCACCCCATCTCACCTCCCTCACCCAACTACCTACCCCATTAATTTGCTTTAAATCTCATCTACCCACACATCAACCCATCACCTTTTCTCTCAAATCAAACACATCTACCCACACCCCTAACCTATACCTCCCCTAATCTACCCTCATCATTCCCTACAAAACCTACATCTACAACCTAAACCTACACCATCCTCTCAAGTCAAACACTCAACCTCTCCCATCAACCTATCCCAACCCTTCATTTCCACCCACCTTAACACATGGCATCATCTCCCTCACCCTCCCAAAATATCATCAACCACCTCTTTAAATCCTCCATGCTCTTAAATCAAATCACAACCACCATCTTAAACTTACCTCACCAAACACTCCACCCAAATGGGTTGGGTAGGATCCAAACCATTTGGGTCAAAACTCACCCATTTAACCCTCCTTACCTAAATACCCTCCAATCTCCTCTAAATTACACCCACTTCTCTCTCAAACTCATAATCATTCTACCATTTTTCTTCACTTCACCCCATTATATCCCTAAAATAACTCCTCAGCATCTATAAATACCCTCCTCCTCTTCCCAAAAATGGCCCCCAACTTCTCATTTACAAAACTTCTCCCCAACACTCTCTCTACTAACAACCATCACCAATTCTCACCAAGATTACCACTTCTCTCTCACTAATCATCCTCAAGTCTCACACAAAAAAAATCACCTACTACACTCATCTCTCTCATCATCTCTTCTCTATTCCTTCAACCATACAAAAGTTGTATTTGCTTAAAATACTAAGGACTCAAGAAGACTCAAAGAACAAGAAGAAAAGAAGAAAGAAGATACAAGGTGGGTTCAAGGCAACCCCCCCCCTATCTCTTCTACATCCTCTCCTCCTCCCTCTTCTATCACCTCTCTCCCCTTCATTTTATTTTTTAGGATGAATGGACCCCAAGGCTAAAGGTCTATAAGGGTCATTTCCATCAATGGAATGACCCTATGATCAAGCCGAAAATGAACCCCTATCTAGGGTACAAATGTACAACACGTGGCACATCATTTTTCGTATTTTTTTTAATCAAATGATCGAGTTGAGTTGAGGTTACCACTATTTAGTGGGGAGAAAAGGATGCCTAACACCTTCCCTTTTCTCCAACCGAGCCGCTTACCCCGGATCTTAAGGTTTGATCTGTACCTTATCCACGTGAGTCACTAAAATGCCAAAATGTCACTTTTTCAAAAATGCACATCGGGTGACCATTCACACCCACTTACAATATGAATGGTGGTGACTCCAAATCATAGTAGATGTGGCCGTCGTAATGACGAAATCCCGCATCTACAGCTTGGCGACTCCACTGGGGACCAAAGGCTCCACCCTCGTGTCAACTCGGTTATTTTGGTAAAAAATGAAAGGTTTCAATTTTTATTTTTTCTTTGTTATTTTTGTAAGCTAACAATACTTGTTGTGTTTGTTGTATTTATTTTTTAGGTAAGTTTCCTTTATTTATTTACTCGCTTGAAAAAATAAAAAATAAAAAATCCGATTTTCACTTTATTTCTCCGATTATGTCATTTTAAGCATGCGTATCATCAAACAAATGAAAAAAAAAAAAAAAATTTTGGCCCAAGCCAAAAACCAGAGGCAATGTGCCTCAAAATGTGTATAAAAAAATAAAAAAAAAAGTCGTTTTTCTTCTTTTTTGGCCGAACGGACAGTCGAACTTAAAATGATCATAACTTTCTCGTCCGATCTCCGATTAGCTATTAGTGCATATCGATTTGGGGTAGAACAAAATTTTCTATCAAATGTGACAAAGTCAGCAACATTTTAACAAGTCAGAATCGGTTTTTGAGCTCATTTACTATCGTTTACGCTATCATTTCCGTTTGACGTCTCGTCGCGATACAAAATGAGTAGGAAAGAAAAGCATAAAAAAGGGGAAAAAAATTTGGCCCAAGCCAAAAACCAGAGGCAATGTGCCTCAAAATGAGCACAAAAAAAAAATTTATTAAAAAAAAAAATTAATTAAAAAAAAATTAATTAAATTAAAAAAAAAAATAAAATTTTTTTTTTTTTTGGTCAACTTGTTCCTTACATCAGTCTTGAAAACTTTCCTTTTGGAACTTATTTTTATTTTAAGTTTTAAAGCTTCAAAAGATCAAACGGATCATCTTTTTCAAACTCAGGGCGTACCGCTCGCCACTTTTTGATTGATCAAAATGAAAATTCAAAGTGATCATCGGTTGGACTATAATAAAAAAAAAGAGAAGTCCTTTTATGATTAGTTCATTCATAAAATTGAAAAAAATGATTAAAAAAAAAAAAAATTCGATTGGTTGATGCTTAACTATGAATGTGCAACCCTTATGGACAAATTATCTAAAAAGTTATGATCTGGCCAACGGGCCCACCCATCTGGAAAATGCCCCGGGCGCACCCTATCCTACTTGCACACACCACTAGCACGTTTACATTACTGTTTTGCACGCTTGCATGTCCCTAATAGCCAACGTGGCACTAGTGCGTGGCCCGGTCTCCTCGGAGATGCGACGTCATTCATGAAAACCACAACTCCAATCACGTACCGTAAGGTATATAAAACTGGGGCATCAATACCGTTTGATCAGGTGATTCTGAAAGGTATATTGATACACCCACGTTGGAGCGACCTGAGCCTTTGTCCTATTGTAAGCCGCACGGTCACATGTCCCGATTGCCAACGTAGTACTAGTACGTGGTCGGTCCCCTCGCGGGATGCGAAAACCATTTATGAAAACTACAACTCCTGACTCGTACCCATAGGTATATAAAAGATAATCTAAGTACATCAATTGCACTTCTTGGTCAAAACCAGTGCCTAAGCAAGATCCTGCCCCGCTGTACCCTACTATACGAGGGGGATAGATTACGTCTATTCTAGACGAGAGGTACTTAAGCGGGCCTTTGCTCAGCATCGTGCGCCACCTCTCAACTGGGGATCAAACTGACTGTTTTTGGCTTCAGAGAAGTGAATTGAAGTTTTAGATTGTCACCTATACGGTATATCAAACCAAGTCACCACGTACCGTCTGATTGAGTACGCTTGAGAGGTATATAGGTGTGCTTGGGCAAGAGTGGCCAGATAAAAATGCATTGCAGTAGTAAACTTAGAGTCTAAAAGCCTTCCCTGTAAGTCACGACTCGAACTTATCGTGGGTGTTCCCGGGTTGTTGAAAGAAACTCGACGATTGATGTATGTGAATGATCAAAGTGTATGATTGTCCTCAAGGGTCAAAATTTTGTTTTCAGAAATTAAAATGGGTACACCGACCCAATAAAGAATCCATTTCTTGCAAAAATTCAATAATGACCCAATCCATCTCGATCCAATGATCATGATAGGCCGGGCCATTTAAATCAAAATGAAGATCAAAATTTCAAAAAAGAAAAGCGTTTTCAAGAAAGTGTTTCAAAAGAAAAGTAGTTTTACATAGACCTTGGAAATGTACTGAACTATTTTCTTGTGTCAACTCAGGATGCTGGCTGCAGGCAATAACCCAATCGACCAATTGGTCAAAACAACTATCACTGGGATGCACACCGTAGAGAAATTCAACTTTGCAAAATTCATGTTGAGATGCGCCCTGTACTTTCACGAGTTTGAGATAGATTGGAACCTTTTGCGCGCTATGGCCAAGCGTTGGAACCCATATCTTCACATCTTCCACATTGGGCATATGCACTTGTGCCCTACTCATGAAGACTATTGTGGCATCATGGGGATATCTACTTCAGGTCCTCTAGTCAGGCCTTCATTGAAGATAGGATATTCGGGTGAACTCGCCACAGGCCTAAACATTTCAAAGGAAGAAGCCAAGGCCTTAGTCCGTAACGGGAGATTGGATTTAATACCCTTATTGAGTCCATACCACTCCCGCAGTCATCCCATCCATGTAAAGCCAGATGCTTGGAGAGCCACTAGAGACTATCGATTGTGTTTAGGAATCCTAGCCCAATACATACTGACCTCCAAAAGCGAGGGTCAAACCGTTCCTGAGTCTTTCATAGACATAGCTTCCCAGCTCTCTAGAAAAGCCAATCCCGTACCTTTGATTCTAGCTGAAACCTTCTCAGGTTTGGATGCCATTAAAAAGGGTGAGGGAAGGGATTTCAAAGGAAGCCCTCACCTACTTTATATGTGGCTCTGCGACCGTCTCAAAATTGTGGACATTCCTTCAACCCTCGAGTATAGGCCCGAGCACTTTTCCAAGAGAAACATGTTAGTGCGTCACAACTCAGTCAAGGCTTGGGGCAAATGGTTGGATTCTCGTCTTGCACGTCATATTGGTTTGAGATGCCCTTGGTGGATGACGGACTACCCTGTTTTAGGTACCAAAGGATCCTATTATGTCCGTTTGATCGGACTAGAGGAGACATCTTTTTACCAACCTGCTTTGATCCCAGAACAGTACGGAGTACCTATAGAGTTTTCGCTACCTCAACACAAACAATTCTTTTCTCCCGAACCATTGACTGAAAAGTTAGTGCATCTCATTGAGAAGGCGTGGAACAAGCGCACCTTAGGGTATCCAGATGGACCAGCAGAGTTCAAAGAGTCAGTCGTTAGAACCAAAAGAAGCAAGCCTAATTGTCCCAGCAATCCTGATGACGATCAAAACAAATCCAAGCATCCATGTAAAAGAATGTAAAACAGGGTTATTTGAAAGTTGTAATTCAATGAAAATCCTATTTGTCAAACAATTTTCAATAGTTCAATGAAATTTCTTTCAGTTTATTTGTGGATAATCATGGCATAAATTGTTTAATGGGTTGGTGTACAAAATTCAAAATGTAATCTTCTCTTTCAAAATGTTTTACCGACTCCGTGTCGATGCCAACTCCGTGTTGATGAAATCGTTTTTAAAATTTGTACCGACTCCGTGTCGATGCCAGCTCCGTGCTGATGTAATCGTTTTTAAAATTTGTACCGACTCCGTGTCGATGCCAACTCTGTGTTGATGAAATCGTTTTTAAAATTTGTACCGACTCCGTGTCGATGCCAGCTCCGTGCTGATGTAATCGTTTTTAAATTTTACCGACTCCGTGTCGATGCCAACTCCGTGTTGATGAAATCGTTTTTAAAATTTGTACCGACTCCGTGTCGATGCCAGCTCCGTGCTGATGTAATCGTTTTTAAATTTTACCGACTCCGTGTCGATGCCAACTCCGTGTTGATGAAATCGTTTTTAAAATTTGTACCGACTCCGTGTCGATGCCAACTCCGTGTTGATGAAATCGTTTTTAAAAATTTGTACCGACTCCGTGTCGATGCCAGCCCCGTGCTGATGTAATCATTTTTAAAAATTTTACCAACTCCGTGTCGATGCCAGCTCCGTGCTGATGAAATCGTTTTTAAATTTTACCGACTCCGTGTCGATGCCAGCTCCGTGCTGATGAAATTTCTTTTAAAAAAAAAATGTTTTACCGACTCCGTGTCGATGCCAGCTCTGTGCTGATGAAATTTCATTTTTTCAAAATGCTTTACCGACTCCGTGTCGATGCCAGCTCCGTGCTGATGAAATCGTTTTTAAATTTTACCGACTCCGTGTCGATGCCAGCTCCGTGTTGATGAAATTTAAAAAAAAAAATGCTTTACCAACTCCGTGTCGATGCCAGCTCCGTGCTGATGAAATCGTTTTTAAATTTTACCGACTCCGTGTCGATGCCAGCTCCGTGCTGATGAAATTTCTTTTTCAAAATACTTTACCGACTCCATGTCGATGCCAGCTCCGTGTTGATGAAATCTTTTTTTAAAATGCTTTACCGACTCCGTGTCGATGCCAGCTCCGTGCTGATGAAATTTCTCTTTTAAAATGTTTTATCGACTCCGTATCGATGCCAGCTCCGTGCTGATGAAATCGTTTTTAAATTTTACCGACTCCGTGTCGATGCCAGCTCCGTGCTGATGAAATTTCTTTAAAAAAAAAAAATGCTTTACCGACTCCGTGTCGATGCCAGCTCCGTGCTGATGTAATCATTTTAAATTTTACCGACTCCGTGTCGATGCCAGCTCCGTGCTGATGAAATCTTTTTTAAAATACTTTACCGACTCCGTGTCGATGCCAGCTCCGTGCTGATGAAATTTCATTTTTTCAAAATGCTTTACCGACTCCGTGTCGATGCCAGCTTCGTGCTGATGAAATCGTTTTTAAATTTTACCGACTCCGTGTCGATGCCAGCTCCGTGCTGATGAAATTTCTTTTTCAAAATACTTTACCGACTCCGTGTCGATGCCAGCTCCTTGTTGATGAAATTTCATTTTTTCAAAATACTTTACCGACTCCGTGTCGATGCCAGCTCCGTGCTGATGAAATCGTTTTTAAATTTTACCGACTCCGTGTCGATGCCAGCTCCGTGCTGATGAAATTTCTTTTTCAAAATACTTCACCGACTCTGTGTCGATGCCAGCTCCGTGCTGATGAAATTTCTTTTTCAAAATACTTCACCGACTCTGTGTCGATGCCAGCTCTGTGCTGATGAAATTTCACTTTTTCAAAATGCTTTACCGACTCCGTGTTGATGCCAGCTCCGTGCTGATGAAATCGTTTTTAAATTTTACCGACTCCGTGTCGATGCCAGCTCCGTGCTGATGAAATTTCTTTTTCAAAATGCTTCACCGACTCCGTGTCGATGCCAGCTCCGTGCTGATGAAATTTCACTTTTTCAAAATGCTTTACCGACTCCGTGTCGATGCCAGCTCCGTGCTGATGAAATCGTTTTTAAATTTTATCGACTCCGTGTCGATGCCAGCTCCGTGCTGATGAAATTTCTTTTTCAAAAATGTTTTCCCGACTCCGTGTCGATGCAGCTCCGTGCTGATGAAACTACATTTTTCAAAATGTTTTCCCGACTCCGTGTCGATGCCAACTCTGTGTTGATGTAATTCTTTTTCAAAATATTTTGCTAGTCCCGTGTTAATGCCAACTTCACGTTAATGTCGACTCCAAACCAAAGAACTCTTTCTTTAAAACTCGTTCGCTTTAAAATAAATAACTTTTACCCGACCTAATAAAATGTCTGGCATTTTTCTTTTTGTAAACAAGATAGTAATGCTTGGTCTTCTGTACCCAAAGGTGGCCAAACGAAAGAAGTACAAACACCCTGAGAAGCCTCGGTATTTCCTTCGATCTACATCAACTATGAGCAACTCAGAGGATCCACAACCTGCGACAAGTGAACTTGCCGAAGCTAATGCAATGATAGCGAAGCTCATAGAAACAACAAAAAGACAAGAACAAATGTTGATGGCTGTTTTTAGTAATACTAACTTCTTACAAGCGCAAGCCGCTCAGCACCAAGCATCTGGATCAAACCCGGAACCCCTTGAACAGACACGACCAGATCAACAGACCACCCCACCTCCTACGGTGCCAATGTATCAGGGCCCTCCACTTTACATCCCACAGAATCAACCACCCCCGGTGGTAATCCCAGATGATGAGTGTGACTTCAGGGTGCCTGAGGCCAAAAATGTCACTGATAACAAAATGGCCCAGCAGATAGAGTTCTCCAAGAAGAGATGAGACGAATGAAAGGTGCAAATACTCTAGGAGGGACAAGATTCAGGGACCTTTGCTTTTATCCTAATGCACAGCTGCCGGCCAAATTCAAATGTCCGGAATTTGAGAAGTACAATGGGGTGGGGTGTCCTCTGTCACATCTAAAACTATACTGCGGATCCATGTGCCAATACGGCGAAGATGACAGGCTACTGGTGCAATTGTTTCAAAGAAGCTTGACAGGGCCAGCACTTAAATGGTTTTCCGGATTGGACCATACGCTTATCAAAAGTTGGCAAGACTTGGCTGAAATGTTCTGGCATAATTATCGGTTCAACACTGATGTAGGTTTGGATCGAAATGATATGGCCAAGATGACTAGAAAGCAAAGGGAAACAGTAAAAGAGTACGCCCAGAGATGGAGGGAGTCTGCCTCACAAGTGAGGCCTGCAATGACTGAACAAGATATGAACACCACATTCATCTCAACACTAGGGCATGCCTTTTATACGCATCTGGTTGGACATACCACGGGCACCTTCTCCAATCTTGTTCAAGTGGCAGACCGGGTCGAGGATGGGATCCGAACTGGTTTAATATTTGACTTCACATCCCTAAGTGCAGCAGCAGGGACATCGGCACAGAAGAAGTTCGTGCCTTTTGTCAAAAAGAAAGAGGAAACTCAAATCAACAATGTACAACCCAGCCAACCTCTTTTCATTCAGGCACCAGTTCAGAGGCCGCAGGCACCACAAGTCCCTTGGGCGCCAGTACCTCGAACTGCTTGGGTTCCAGCACCGCAGAATCTCTTTCAGACAGTTCCTCCGCAAGTACAACCAGTACCACAGTATGGGCAAAATCAACAAGCACGACCCAACAGGGTAAACAGAGTATTCACCAGATTGCCTATGACGTTGACAGAATTACTTCCGCTCTTGCTTAGGGGAGAGTATCTCACGAAACGGCCACCAAATCCAGAGGCTGCGAAAGGACCAGGGTATAACCCCAGCTTGTTTTGTGAATTTCACATGGGCGCACCGGGGCACTCTACTGATCAGTGTTGGCAACTCAAGCACCAGGTGCAAAATTTGATTAATAAAAAAGCACTCATACTGGATGGACCTGCCAACCCACCCCAACAACAGAATATCAATCAAAACCCCCTACCTACTCACAATGGAGAGGGGAGTGGGCATAGGGTAAATGTCATCTGCGGAGAACTCGACTTCAATCCCTCGAATTTGATAGCGCCTATCGGTGCAAAAGTCAGGGTACGCTTCACGAAGGAATCAAGGACGTCAAAGGTTAACACAGTCAACCGTTATACAGATTCATCGCAGAATTCACAGCTACCTCTCAGAATGGCCAACCTCACCATCCATCCCCCTCATCAAAATACCGCTACCCGACCACCTTTAGTTATACCTTACGGATCACCCCATCATCAAAATTCAACCCGACCTCCCCTTGTTATACCCTACACACCACCATATTCCCAAGGATCAACTCGACCCCCTCTCCATATACCATACACCTCATCTTCACGACCACCGCTCATCATCCCATACACTCCATCAAAACCATCGCCACCACCTCTCATCCTCAATGTAAAACCCGATCCACCTCCCATGACCATACACTCACCCAAACCATTCCCTTATAACTCTATCCAGGCAGTTCCCTGGAGTTACGAGACAACCATCACCACAACCTCCGGGGTTGAAGCCATGAAGAAAGCAATGGTGGCCGACATTGGGCATATGACAAGGGCAGGGCGATACAAAAAAATATCGAAAAATGGGGTGAAAATCAAGGAAGAAGGCAAAGGGGTGACCGACGAAGAGAAAAGAGAAGCAAAGGGAAAGGGTAAGCTGTATAAGGAGGAGAAGACGGAAGAAAAAGTGAAAGTGACAGACGAAGAAGCCACAGACTTTATTAAGCTCGTCCTCAAGAGAGAGCATAATATAGTGGACAGATTGAACAAACAGCCAGCTCAAATCAGTATCCTAGGTCTAATGCAAAAGTCAGAAGAATACCAAGAGGCATTACTGAGAGTTTTGGAAAAATCGCATGTACCTGCAACTACCTCACCTACGCAACTAGAACAAACGATTGGCCAGATAATGGCCCCCAATCCCATTATTTTCACTGAAGATGAATTTGTGCCTGGAGGAACGGGGCACGTCGAGCCACTAAACATCATGGTCATATGCAAGGGCATGATGGTTGCCAGGGTGCTGATTGATAATGGCTCAGCGCTTAATGTTTGTCCACTTGAAACCTTCCGGAAGCTCAACGCTGATTGGTCTCATGTGAAGCCCAACAACAAGGTCGTCCGAGGCTTTGACAGCTCAAGAAGAGACTCCTTGGGAGAGGTGGATTTACCCATCACAATAGGCCCGTGCACCTTCGAAGTAACATTTGAAGTCATGGAAATACCGACAACCTTCAATTTATTACTGGGCAGGCCATGGATCCACATAGCAGGGGCAGTACCTTCTTCTCTACACCAGAGAGTCAAATTCATCATGGGACAGAGGATGATATCCGTTTTGGCAGAAAACTTGATCCCGGCCGGCAGAGCTCCGGACGTGCCATTTATTGATATAGAGATGACGAAGGACAAGGCACTCTACCATTCGTACCAATTCGCGGCTGTCAATCACATCGAGAAGGGGAAGGAGAAGGTAAGAGCAAAGCTATCAAGAGCAAACCTTATGATTGGTCGGATCATGAAGAGGGCAGGTTATCGACCCAAGCAGGGTTGGGACCAGGAGGAAGAGGAAGAGCTACACCGGTCGAAGCAAGAAAGGATACTCATTATTTTGGTCTGGGGTTTAGGCCCACAAAGAAGGATATAGCAGAAATGAAAGAAAAGAAGAAAGAACTTCGACTAGCAAGAAAGCAAAATCGGGAATCGAATGTCTGGAACCTCGGCCGAGTCCCTCACATTAGCGTTAGCTTCTCAAAGTCTCATATCAGACCCGACAACCTATCGGAACCACCATTGGCAAAAAGGGCAAAAACGGTAAAAATCGCACCACTGCACTTTCAAGAAGACTCAGTTGTTGAGTCCCAACCATCCTTCGTAGAAGGCATTGATGTTCTATTCAATGGGGATTCCAACGAAAGTCTATCCGAGACCGTTTTAAAATCCACCAACGTGGAAATCACTACCGACCAAAAGGAAGACTCACCCTTTTCAACGGGCATTGACTGGGCATCAGTCGTCATCCCACCAAGCTTGGGAGGGACCATGCCCCAATCTGACAAAAATCAATCGGAGATCATGGTTATCTCCGAACCACCGACCAAATCACCCAACACATCACTTTCACATCTCATCCGCCCCCTCAGAGAAGGGGAAGTTTTGAACAATTGGGAGGAATTCCCATTGACCCTTGAGGCTGTTGAGGCCTCCAAAAAAAAAACGCGCCGTTAAATGAATCTAGTTTGCCCGAGGATCATAACGAGCCCTCGTCCTCGGGTAAAGACTGTTTTGAGGGCTCCCTATCTTTATTAACGAATTCGCATGATTGTTCTTCTTATTTCAGGTATTCGAAAAGCAACAAAAAAACAAATATTCCTCAAAAAGCAAAAAAATCAAAAATTTATCAAAAGTCAAAAAAATCAAAAAGCTTTCAAAGTTGCAAAAAAATAGATATTTTTCAAAAATCAAAAAAAGAGTTTTCAAGGGATATGTCTCAATCAAATGAGTACCCAGATAAAACAAAATTTGAAAGGGATGAGTATGATTTCGATCTTGAACTCGACTTTGACCTCATGGGGATCGAAGAAGAGTCTGAGGACGAAATGGAGTACCCGCCTAAAGAAATCAAAGACTTGGTAGAACGTCACGAGAAAGGTGTTCAGCCAAACATTGAGGATACAGATTCAATCAATCTTGGTACCGAAGAGGACCCACGAATTGTCAAGATCGGAACCTTATTAACGTCACGACAAAAGGAAGAAATGATCAAACTCTTACAAGATTATCAAGATGTCTTTGCATGGTCGTACAGGGATATGCCGGGATTGGACACAGATCTTGTCGTGCACAAGCTACCAATTGCCTCCGGAAGTAAGCCGATTAAGCAGAAGTTGAGAAGATTAAAGCCAGAATGGACTCTCAAGGTCAAGGACGAAGTCATGAAACAGTTCGAAGCCGGATTTCTTGCAGTCTCTACGTACCCTGAGTGGTTGGCTAATGTCGTCCCAGTACCCAAGAAAGATGGGAAGGTACGCATGTGTGTTGACTATCGGGACCTAAACAAGGCCAGTCCTAAGGATGATTTCCCACTTCCACACATCGACACTCTAGTCGATAGTACGGCTGGGCATGGCATGTTCTCGTTCATGGACGGCTTTTCAGGCTATAACCAGATAAAAATGGCGGAAGAAGACCAGGAAAAGACTGCATTTATCACGCCATGGGGTACTTTCCACTACAAAGTCATGCCATTCGGGCTGAAAAACGCAGGGGCGACTTACCAACGGGCAATGACCGCACTATTCCACGATATGATCCACAAGGAAATGGAAGTCTACGTAGACGACATGATTGCTAAATCCAGCATTGAAGAAGATCATCTGGTAAATCTAAAGAAGTTGTTCGACAGGCTGAGGAAATACAGTTTAAGGCTAAATCCTGCAAAATGTGTATTCGGGGCAACATCGGGCAAACTACTGGGTTTCATCGTCAGCAGAAGAGGCATCGAGATAGATCCGGCAAAAACCAAGTATATCCTCGAGATGAAAGCACCCGTTTCAGAGAGAGATGTTCGGGCATTCTTGGGAAGAATACAGTATATTAGCCGTTTCATTGCACAGCTTACGCCTATCTGTGAGCCAGTCTTCAAACTACTCAGGAAAGACACACCGAAGAAATGGAACAAGGACTGTCAGGAAGCGTTCGACAAGATTAAGCAATATCTGCTCAATCCACCAGTCCTAGTCCCTCCTACTCTAGGGCGACCTTTGCTGATGTACATCTCGGTACAAGAAACGTCAATGGGGTGTGTGCTAGGGCAACACGATGAATCAGGACGGAAAGAACAAGCCATTTACTATCTCAGCAAGAAATTTACCGAGTATGAAGCAAAATATTCAACACTTGAGAAGACTTGCTGCGCATTAGTCTGGGCATCTCAACGACTACGCCACTATCTGCTTAGTTACTCAACTATGCTTATTGCTAGAATGGACCCCCTGAAGTATCTTTTCGAGAAACCAGCATTAACAGGTCGCACTGCAAAATGGCAACTATTGTTATCTGAGTTTGACATCACCTATGTCACTCAAAAAGCCATCAAAGGGCAAGCAATCGCCGACCACCTAGCCGAGCACCCGTTGCCTGATTACGAGCCATTAAAGACTAACTTTCCTGACGAAGCCATACTGATCACTGAGGTTGAAGACGATAATGAGGAACCAGGATGGAAAATGTACTTCGACGGAGCGGCCAATCAGAAAGGAAACGGAATAGGGGCAGTTCTGATCAAGCCAGGTGGATCCCACGTGCCAATCGCAATCAGACTAAAATTTCAATGTTCCAACAATGAGGCTGAATACGAAGCATGCATAGCAGGGTTGAAGGCAGCACTGGATCTCGAGGTAGATGAAATCGATGTTTTCGGAGATTCAAGCTTAGTAGTCTATCAGACGACTGGAGAATGGAAGACCCGAGAGCAAAGACTGGTTCCTTACCACGAGTACCTGGAAGAACTAAGCTCACGCTTCGATAGGATTTCATTCACGTACATGCCGAGAGCTAAGAATCAGTTTGCAGATGCACTAGCTACACTTGCCTCTATGATCAACATCTCGGAAGACCTAATCATCGACCCTATTGAGATTGGAATTCAAGATGAGCCAGCCTATTGCTTACCCGTCGAAGTAGAAGAATCTGAAGAAAAGCCATGGTATTCTGACATCAAGGCATATCTTGAAGATCGAACACTTCCCTCAGACGCAACGCCAAATGATAGAAGGACCATTCAGAGGCTAGCAGGACAATTTTTCTTGAGCAACGGTATTCTGTACAAGAAGTCGCACCATGAGATCTTACTTAGGTGTGTGGCAGAAACAGAAGCGAAACGACTAATTGAGACTGTACATGGAGGAGTCTGCGGACCTCACATGAATGGTCATATGCTTGCTAAGAAGATCATGAGGATGGGATATTATTGGTCGACAATGGAAAGTGACTGCTATCAGCATGTCCGCAAATGCCATCTATGCCAAATATATGCCAACAAGATCAATGCCCCACCTTCAGAACTACATAATATGACTACTCCTTGGCCCTTCTCACTCTGGGGCATGGACGTCATTGGGCAGATCTCGCCAAAAGCTGCAAATGGGCATCGTTTCATCCTTGTTGCTATCGATTACTTCACAAAATGGGTAGAAGCTGCATCATACGCCAATGTTACCAAGAGCAACGTCATGAAGTTTGTCAAGAACAACATCATTTGTCGGTATGGACTTCCAAGCGGATTGGTAACTGATAATGCTAAGAACTTCAAGAACAAAGATATGATCAAAATGTGCGAAGACTTCCAGATCACCCATCACAACTCTGTACCCTACAAACCTAAGATGAATGGAGCAGTCGAGGCAGCCAACAAGAACATCAAGAAAATAATCGAGAAGATGGCAGTTACGTACAAAGATTGGCACGACATGTTGCCTTTCGCCCTTCACGCTTATCGGACTTCATTTCGAACTTCAACTGGGGCAACTCCGTATCATTGGTGTATGGCAATGGAAGCAGTCTTACCCGTAGAGGTTGAGATTCCTTCCCTCCGAATCTTAAAAGAAGCAGAGTTAGATGAAACTGAATGGATTCAAGCTCGGTTCGATCAGCTGAATCTGATTGAAGAGAAACGCCTTGCAGCCATTTGCCATGGACAGATCTATCAACGACGAATAGCTCGCCTATAACAAGAAAGTTAAGCCTAGGGATTTCTCGCCAGGAGACCTGGTCTTAAAGAAGATTCTGCCAATCCAAGAAGACGTCAGAGGAAAGTTCAGACCAAACTATGAGGGACCATTCATCGTACAGAAGGTAATGACAGGAGGAGCTCTGATTCTCACAGAAATGGACGGACAAGTCTTCCCGCAACCGATCAATGCTGACACTGTTAAGAAATATTACGCCTAAGACCTGACCCTGAGATGACGAAAGGCCATTTTTGTTATCCCAAACAAACCATCACACCCTAGTCAACCCTTTTGAGCCATCACGTTCATTTCTTAACCTAAGACTGGGGTAAGTCAACAACTACAAAAAAAAAAAAAAAAAAAAATCAGAAAGAAATAGAAAAATCAAAAGCATCAAAAGTACTCCTGGCCCGCATGAGGATAAACTGTGAACGGCTAAAAATACAAAAAAAATCAAGAAAGTCAAAAACTCGAACACTTGATCTTGGCTCGACCCAAATCTCCAGCCTAAACAAGTTCGAGAGACGCTGGGAGGAGACATAGATCACTTTTCCGAAACAAAAATAGACGAACCCCATGTTTATTCCACTTTAGATCCAGACCTTAACCTTTTTGTAACCTTCCACTACCATAAGCCTAAGCCAACATTTCGTCCTACTTAAAGTCCTTTTTGATCAAGAAATGTTCTAGGGCAACATAACACAGTGGCAACACCAATGATCTTGCAACTTGGTCCGGACCTCAAAGTCTTGTCAGTCGTTGGAAGACTCGAGAGGGGAATCCAGATCGGATATTCGAAAAAAAAAGAGTACCCCTACAAGAGTAGAGTCGTCGACCTTGCAGCTCAACTTAAGTCACAAAGCCACAAAGACACAGAGACTCCGAGCATAATTGTAATGAAAAATCTAGAAAAATACAAGCATGGTCTGAAAGGGCATAGTGAAAACCTGAAAGGGTGCTATGAGTAAAAGAATCAGACTATGGCAAGATCAAAGCCACCAGCACGATGAAAATCCCAAAAAGGACGTCGATGCGTAAAAATGTGGAAACCGGGTCTGATGAAAACCGTAATTGGCATCAGGGGCAATAAAGGTTTAAAAAAAAAAAAAAAAAAAAAAAAAAAAAAAAAACACAACTCCTGGCCCGCAAGAGTATAAACTGTGAACGGCAAAATCTTTCCAAAATCCCGAGACCCAAAATAGTCTTCCAACACCATGGCACTGGGAATGACTCTAAAGGAATCAAAAGAGTAATTGACGTTTATATCCTCTGTGATTGACAAAAATACCAAGATCGTCGCAACCAAAGGTTTTACAAACTTTGAATTTATCGTACTCATTTGATAAAGATATTTCATAAAATTTTAAAAAAGAAAAAAAACTACTATTTTGGCCGATGATGAAGATTCTAGGACTTATTCAAACTTCAAGTTTTCAAAGCATTAGATACACCTGAGGCCAAGTAAGTACAAAACCTATTTTCTTTACATTATTCTTTCAACATTTTGTAATAAAAAGAAATCAATCAAACATCATGAAAAAATGAGTCAAGGCGTTCCTACAAAACACGGATCCGGGCAGCCCGACTCATCATCAATTTTTCAACCTGACTCATCATCACGACTCACTAGACAAGACGCGAAGGCATCGAAGAAGGGACCGCAAAGCAAGCCCCTCCTAAGATCACTCTCCGGGCCTACTGAGGTAGATAAACCATTGATCATCGAACTTACAGTTGCAGCAATGGAAGAGTTTATAAGAATGACCTAACTAGAAAAACCCTTAGGGATGCGTGACCTTAACGATGCTTATGAGATTCTAAGTGAAGATGAGTACATACAAACATTCCCGAGGGGAATTGGACCAAAACTATTTGGATTGAAATCAGAAGCTTCTCGAGAAACTGTCGTTGTTATCATGAATCACATTAACCTTGTTGAGATCCTTATGGATGTGAATCAGTGGTCCACCGTGTTTTCTAACATTGTTTCAAAAGCAACAACTCTTGAAGTCGTATCAATAGGCGTAGCAGAAAACTACAATGGAGCCCTCCAAGTGATGACAACAGAATTTCAAGTCCCTTCACCTATTGTTCTGACTCGAGAGAGTTTCTTTGTAAGGTATTGTAAACAACATGCTGAGGGAATTTGGACGGTGGTCGATGTTTCCTTGGATCATTTGCGTCCTAGCCCGATATCGAGATGTCGAAGAAGGCCATCAGGTTGTTTAAATCCAAGAAATGTCAAATGGTTACTCCAAGGTTATATAGGTCGAACACGTAGAAGTGGATGATAAAGCAGTTCATAGTATATATAAAACACTGGTTAACTCCAGCCTTGGGTTTGGCGCAAAGCGTTGGGTTGCTACCCTAGATCAACAATGTGAACGCCTTGCAAGTGTTATGGCTAGTAACATACCCGCTGGAGATGTTGGTGTGATCACAAGTCAAGAAGGGCGAAAGAGTATGTTGAAGTTAGCTGAAATAATGGTGATGAGTTTTTGTTCTGGTGTAAGTGCTTCTACTGTTCACACATGGACAACATTATCGGGAAGTGGCGCTGAAGATGTAAGGGCCATGATTGGAAAACGCATAGATGATCCTGGCAGGCCTCCTGGTATTGTGCTAAGTGCAGCTACTTCTTTCTGGCTTCCAGTCCCACCAAAGGGAGTTTTCAATTCCCTTCGCGATGAGAACTTTAAAAGTGAGTGGGACATTCTTTCTAATGGCGGTGATGTTCAAGAAATGGCACATATTGCTAATGGTAGAGATCCTGGTAACTGTGTTTCTCTACTGCGAGTTAATACTCCAAAATTCCAGTCAAAACAACATGTTGATATTACAAGAGAGTAGCACCAATGCAACAGGTCTTGGTCGATTCGGTCCCAACTGCAAAACTCTCTCTTAGATCTGTGACAGCGGTTAACAACCATATTGCGAGTACTCTAAACAGCAAAAATCTCTCTTGGAGTTGTGGCGACTGCTAACAACCTCAGTGCTTACATCGTTGAAAGGATCAAAGGTATCAAAGGACAATGCATGAATTGAGAGGGTTAGCGTATGATAGAAACAGAGCAAGATCAACAAAAGAAGGTAACCAAAAAACAAAAAAAAAAGAATTTCAAAAACCTTTCGAGATTTTCAAAACACGATCGAAGAAATAGTCGGATTTCAAAACTCATCAAATTTTCATCAAATCAAAGATCTCACACGAGCTCCGCGCCATCGAGATCAATGAATTAATAAGGCAAAACTCTGTCAGACCCCGTGCTTGAGCAGCCATTTTCCACAAAAATCTTCAATACAATCGATAATTCGAGATCGTGTTTGTACAGAACTTTTCTGGCCCGTACAAATAGGGGTTCAGTCTATTCTTTGCAGTTCTTTGCACGCAATTCCTGCAAAGAAGGGCAGCTGTAGACACCTCAATTTGAACGGGCCACTTCTCGAAAAGGCCCAAAAATACAGATTTTCCAAATAAATGTGTCAACGGGCCTTAAGGGCCCAAGTCGTTGAAAAATAACATTTTGACCAAACCGAGGCCCCTAAGACCTCTCAATGGTTTAGGAGACCACCAAAAGGACTCGGCCTACCTTACGTCTTCCCAATATTCACCGCTCCGCTTCCAAAATAAAAAACGCCAAATTTTCGATAAATTTCACCAACGGGCCTAAAAAGCCCGATTCGCCAACACGTGGCATTTTTGATCAAATTAATTATTGCAAAAATCTAAAAAAATTAAAAATTAAAAAGGTGAGACTTGAGATGCCTACCCCTCCTCTACTATCACCGCTCGCCTCCGTATCCGTAAAAACCATTTCTAAAACCCAAGTCCAACACTACAAAGCCCACAAATCATTAACCATATCCAATTCATTATCCAACCCACAACCCTAACCCATAAACCACAACCCACATCAACCAATCACTCTTTTATAATCAAAAGATGACACATGTCATCACCCCATCTCACCTCCCTCACCCAACTACCTACCCCATTAATTTGCTTTAAATCTCATCTACCCACACATCAACCCATCACCTTTTCTCTCAAATCAAACACATCTACCCACACCCCTAACCTATACCTCCCCTAATCTACCCTCATCATTCCCTACAAAATCTACATCTACAACCTAAACCTACACCATCCTCTCAAGTCAAACACTCAACCTCTCCCATCAACCTCTCCCATCAACCTATCCCAACCCTTCATTTCCACCCACCTTAACACATGGCATCATCTCCCTCACCCTCCCAAAATATCATCAACCACCTCTTTAAATCCTCCATGCTCTTAAATCAAATCACAACCACCATCTTAAACTTACCTCACCAAACACTCCACCCAAATGGGTTGGGTAGGATCCAAACCATTTGGGTCAAAACTCACCCATTTAACCCTCCTTACCTAAATACCCTCCAATCTCCTCTAAATTACACCCACTTCTCTCTCAAACTCATAATCATTCTACCATTTTTCTTCACTTCACCCCATTATATCCCTAAAATAACTCCTCAACATCTATAAATACCCTCCTCCTCTTCCCAAAAATGGCCCCCAACTTCTCATTTACAAAACTTCTCCCCAACACTCTCTCTACTAACAACCATCACCAATTCTCACCAAGATTACCACTTCTCTCTCACTAATCATCCTCAAGTCTCACACAAAAAAAAATCACCTACTACACTCATCTCTCTCATCATCTCTTCTCTATTCCTTCAACCATACAAAAGTTGTATTTGCTTAAAATACTAAGGACTCAAGAAGACTCAAAGAACAAGAAGAAAAGAAGAAAGAAGATACAAGGTGGGTTCAAGGCAACCCCCCCCCCTCTCTCTTCTACATCCTCTCCTCCTCCCTCTTCTATCACCCCTCTCCCCTTCATTTTATTTTTTAGGATGAATGGACCCCAAGGCTAAAGGTCTATAAGGGTCATTTCCATCAATGGAATGACCCTATGATCAAGCCGAAAATGAACCCCTATCTAGGGTACAAATGCACAACACGTGGCACATCATTTTTCGTATTTTTTTTAATCAAATGACCGAGTTGAGTTGAGGTTACCACTATTTAGTGGGGAGAAAAGGGTGCCTAACACCTTCCCTTTTCTCCAACCGAGCCGCTTACCCCGGATCTTAAGGTTTGATCCGTACCTTATCCACGTGAGTCACTAAAATGCCAAAATGTCACTTTTTCAAAAATGCACATCGGGTGACCATTCACACCCACTTACAATATGAATGGTGGCGACTCCAAATCATAGTAGATGTGGCCGTCGTAATGACGAAATCCCGCGTCTGCAGTAGCATTGTATATTCAATAGAGGTTCAAAGATAAAACTATAAAGGTTCAAATGATCAATTGAAAATTAAAACTTTCTGTAAACAAAATATAGTTTTCACAGCGTCGAACCTTAATGATAAACCATAGAGGGTTGATGTTATAATACATTCCAGTGTCAAATCTCGACACTAGGTAAATTTTATGAGCTATACAAAAATTTGCTCGTACCTATTAGAACGGCCCCTCTTAGGGTTAGGGGTAAAAGAGGAAAGAGAATAAAGTTGGAAGGTATTCATTAAATGGGGGAGAAGATAAAAAATAACAAATTAGATGATTTTCCTTGAGATATGTGAAGAGATTAAATCCCAACTACTTTTTGTGGAGGATAACAAGGAAATATTTTAGCTTTGTTGCCTTTTTGATGTAGTGGAAGCGCATTTGAATCAATAGTTTCAATAAAGAAGAAAATTTAAAGAGAACTTAGAAAATAAATTTGGAAAAAATCAATTGTATTCATAAAAATTGTTGAATTGTTGTCTCTTGCATTGGTTGTCCCCCTTATGTAGGCTCATTTACAATGTAAAAAAAAAAGAAAAAGAAAAAAAGGAATAGCAATCCTAAAGTAACTATGATATATAAATCCTACTAGAATTGTGAAATAGAAACAAATTCCACTATATTAGAAGCTAGAAATAAATTTTATTAGAATTAGGAAATTACTTAAAACTCTCAAAGTAGAATTGTAGATATCCTACATCAAGTCCCCATTCTTGAAGGCAACTCGTCCCAGAGTTTAGTGCAGATAAAAAAAAATTCATTGTCCAGATGGTAAGGAAAGATGTGCATGTCTTTTGGGAAGTTCACAACTTAAACATTATTATTGATTTTCTTGAGGATGGGAAGTGGACCTATCTTCTTCAAGTTAGTCTAGTTGTAGGACCGTCACCAAATCTCCTTCTTCATAGGATTTGAAATGCTTATACTTGTACATCAAGAAACGCTCCATAATTAACAAGCGATCAATAAAATCCTCGAACGGGAAGATCAATGATTGATTTTTAGCTTCATCCAATCGATCGCCTATCCCGAGTCAATCGATTAGACAACCAATTGATTTTTTAGCCTATATCAATCAATTGATCTCTTCTGATTGATCAATCGATCTCTTTTGATTGATTGGTCAGTATACAAATTAAATCGATTTTTCTTTTCAAAATTTCAAATCAACTTCAGACTTTTGTTTTGAAAAATTTTAATCACCTATGGTATAAATGTTCTCTCAATCACTTACCATCCTAAAATGGAATCAAATAGTATTAAACTTTACGCTTGATTTTGACTTGGAGCTTCAATTAGATTCTTCAACCATAAGAAGACTTGATTCACTTGATTTTGAAAATAAAACTTAGCCAACAAACATTACAATAATAATTTCCTAACAAGATTTGAAAAAAATAATAGATTTTCTCATCTTTTTATCTAAATTTTTTGATATGTTGATATTCTTCAAAGATTTTAAAGACAATATATTAAGAAACATTAAATTTATCATGTACTAATTTTTGAGTTCTCCTTAAATATTTTTTCCATATTACATATATATAATTATTTAGTGAATAGAAATTGGGCAAACGAAAATGAACCCCGGTTAATTCCCGGTCCAACCAATTAAGCAAAATATTGGTTGGATCATTGGTTCAAATTTTAAAATTTAATTTTATTATTTTTCCTTTTTTACCTTCTAAATCCTGAAGAGGATGTCGGTGCCATAAGCTGGGGTAGGCTATGACTCGGTGAAAATGGTAGTCCAGTCAAGTTTTATTTAGAGTTGTGGTCACAAGTCATATTGGGATTCCCATGTTGTTTTGGAGTAGGACGAATGCGTATAATAGAAGTCATGAGTTGTGACGGTGAATAAATTAATAATATTTTGTATTTATTTAGGGTTGGAGAAACGTAGGGGTATTTCATGTCTTCAAGATTTAGAAGGGGAGGTGGATTTGCGAACTAGTTGTCCAAAGGACAAACGTGGGTTGGGCCCACACCAAAACATGTGAAACCATGTGGCAGGAAACTCTCCACGAAAGTTCTTATATTCTCACAGTCTCCAACATCTATAATGTCTCTCATCACTTTTTTATCGACTTTTCTAACCTCAAAGCACGCTTGACTTACATCATCAAACGTACGCTTTTAGATGGAACGAAAAACACAAGATTTATGGGTTCAATACAAATTTCTTAGGGCTTTTTTTAGATAGTCTTTGAGCATATTTTCTCATATTGATGCTCTGTTTCAAACATTTGTTTCTTATTACTATAAGGGTGCCTAGTGGCATATACAACCCCATTCTCGATTAATATGAAAAGTTAGTGTTTGGGAATGTGTTTAGGGATTGCTTCTTTCACTTTTAATCCCTATAAACATTTTAGGATTTTAAATTTTGGTTCCGTAATAATTCGACTTTTTTGTTTCTGCCTCTATGATATTAAATCAATGAACAGAAGATCTGAATTTTTTAATATTATTAAGAAATAAAATGTGAGTAGTAAGTGAGAATTCACCATAAGCACTTTCACTAGATGCCCTACATTCCCAAATGAAATCTTAGTTCTCTCTTGGGGTCCCAACTGCATATCAATACGGAGATTTGTGAGATTTATGCAAAGAATCACTACATAAAAAAAAGGGTAAATTAGACGTGACTCTTTTAAATATTATGTGGAAAAAAGAGTTAAATTTGATAGACCTTGACACCAAATTTACTTCTTTTCCATGTAGTGCTAGTTCTATCAAATTTGACTAAATTCAAGTAAATTCGATTGGCCTTGGCATCTATTTTACCCTTTTTTCACGTAGTGAATCATTTTACCAATGTAAATTAATGATAAATTCTAATACTCAATTTGATTCAAAATCCTAGTTTTCTATACATATATAATAAACACAATTCTAGGGCTTATTTTTGTGGGGGACAAATTTTCATCCAGCTACATTTTTTGTAGGGCCTACTTTATTGCATCTCTTCTTCATTCCCTTCAATTTTATTATATTTCATTTTTTACTTCTTAACCCACTTTATTATTTTTATCTTTTATCCCTTAACCTTAAAAAAATTTAATAATATCCTCTAACTTCTTTATTTTCACTTTCCCCCCTTAATCCAAATAGGATGCTCATGCCGTAGGCACGGGCAAACTCTAGTCTGTATCATAAAATACAACTAAGTTGGAACAATTATGTGGGATACAAACATCCAAAAAACGACAACCATCATCTACAATTTTGTGGGTTAAACCCCATCAAACTATAGTGCATGAGACCCACTTTATTTTCTTTTTTCTTCACCTTCTCTAATTTTATTGTATTTTTTCTTCTACCCCTTTAATCTACTTTATTCTTTTTCATTTTTTACCTCTCTAATTTCAATTGTTTTTTTAATAATATCCCTCAAACTTTATTTCTTTCACTTTTACCCCTTAACCTAAAAGCGGATGACCTCTCTAACTTTACTAATTTTTCTCTATATATAATAAAATACAACTGGGTTGGAATAGTTGTATGTGATGCAAACGTCCATTCAACTACGGTGTAATGGGAGACAAATCCAACCAAACCTCCCATCATTTATGGTTTGTGGGTTAAATTTCCTATTAAGCTATAGTGTTATGGGACCCACTTTATTTTCTTTATTCTTCACCTCCTCTAATTTAACTATATTTTCACTTCTACCCTTTAATCCACTATATTATTTTTCATCTTTAACCCTTTTAATCTCAATGTTTTTGAATAATACCCCTTGTAGGTATTAGAATTGTAAAGGGATCCTACAACTTTTTAAATTATCAAAAAATTCCTAAATCTAAATTAGGGCCCATTGATCGATGTGGGCCTACGATCGTCTAGGTTTAGGTTTGCTCAGTTAAAGCCCATGGACCACACAAATCTAAGTGATCTATATTAAATATTAGGCCTTACACTTAAATAATGAGTTTGGCCCACAAAACAATCCATAGAATCCTTAAAATTGAATTTAGATGAATTTAATTTTCAGACGAACCAATTAGAGCTCTTTAAGTCGGGACATAGTTGAAAAGTTAAATTATCCTAAGTTTAAATACCAAAGCCTCTCTTATTTGGAAGAGGATTGGGATCACTTTTTCTCAAATGATAGAAACTCTTCCTCTAGAGAAGAAGAAGCTCTCAAGTTCTCCTTCAAAGACAAAACAAAGTTCTTCACAAGTGATTTGGAGTCCAATTCAAGAGAATATGAAGTCGAAAAGCCCTTTTTTGGAAGCCAATAAATCATTCCCAATCGATAAAGCACAAATTCCAGATAGAAGAAAATCTACAACAAGCATCTAGAGAAGCTCAAGCCTAAAAGCTCTTCTCCATAACCCAAAGAATTAATCTCAATCGCTCAAGCACGAATCATGGAGATAAGAAAATGTACAAAAAGCCTTTATAGAATATCAAACACCCAATCCAACATCTAGAAAGCAAGAACCACCTTCTCAGCCTATAAAGCATGACGTCTAGCGAGAAAAAATCTACACAAAGACTCTATAGAATATCAAACCAACAAAATTAGCGTCAAAATAACCTTCTCAACTGATTACGCAAAAAACCCTAAGAAAAGAGAGCTACACACTCGTCATCACCATTTTTGTTTGTTGTAATTGACTATTAATCAAATAATAACATTGAGATTTGTATCTCCTTTTTTTATTATCAAAAATCAATAAAATATTATTTAAAATTTCTTATTTCACGAATCTTGAAGTAGATATGTGAAATTTTACTGTCGACACCCCTATAACTCTAATGTTTTTTTACTTTCCCCCCTTTAACTCTGTCAAACCCCGGATTTTCAATTCGTATCTCAAAAAAAAATAAATAGTGAATTTTTGAGAAAATTTTGAAAGTAGGACTTAGGGGTAAAATTTTAGGATATTTCTGATCATTTTTAATGGAATCTGACCTCACCATTAGATTCAAAATGATCGAAAAATATATTTTTTCCTATAAGTACGCTCAAATACGAGTCCGAATATAAAAGTTGTAAAATCCTCGATTACCGAGTCGGATCAGGCTAAAATAGTGATTTTTTGTTAGAGCAAGAATTATTAAAATTCGATTATACCATTGGGTTCATAACAAAAAATTATTAAACATGAACTATTCATTTGTCAGTTTTAGAGTCCAGATGATCAAATTATCATCGATCAAAATAATTGACAAAATATCGAATTCGTCCCAAATTTTATATAAATAAAATTTTAATTCTTTTTGTATAATTTCGTCTTCCCCAATCCACCCAAACGCAGCCAACGGTTTTTTTTTTTTTTTTAATATTTTTTCTTTAAACTTCCACCGCAGATCTACGACAAACGGCTCACCATCGACGATCGCTGCAGAAGGGAAAAAGATCCGCAACTTCGACATCTATAAAATCCACCCAAGATCCATTCATTTCATCTTCTCTTTTACACTATATCGTCGAAAATCAGTCGTACGTATATAAGGAGATTTCGTAAATTCGACTTCGGATTTCATCTGTTTCGAGGTCAAACCGTCCTCTGTCGTAGAAGGGAGAATGGACGAGCACATCGAGATCTTCGAAATCACCGGGCCGATTTCAAAAATCAGCCGCTTCAAAATTTGATCCATCTCGATTTTCGTGCACACGCTTCGATCCTTTCGCCTAGAGATAGTAAGGAACTCTCAATTTCTATTAATAATCATAAATTGTTAAAATTGCACTTAGGATTTTATCGAAAAAAATTTGGATGTATTTCTAAAATATAGAATTATTTTATTATTTTAAAAATTCATGCCAGAAATTGCATGTTTGATATGTTTAATTGTATTTTTAATAAATTATACGTGGGTAGGGTATTTTAATGGATTATTTCCATAAATTGGGTCTTGTGCACTGCTCGGACCCCGTTTTGATATGATATTTGTAATTTTTTTAAATATTATTGATAGAAATAAATTCTATAGTTGAAAAATGTGATTTAATATTCAATGAACTCATATTGAATTGATGAATATCAGAAAATAGATATTTTATGAAGAGATTGAAAACTGTAAAAATTGAAAAAAGGGAAAAAGGATATGAAACGGTAAAATATCAGAGTCACACCCGAGGGGTGATGTCTGCATTTTACGTTGTTGTGTTATGTGCAGGTTGGTGAATAGATATCCAGGGGTAATATTGTTGGTTGTATGTTTATTTAAATTTCTGTTAGCGCGAGACGCTGTTTATGTTTCCGTTTTGTTATTTATTTTAGGCCGGGTGGCCATATTTGCATGATAAGAAACTGGATATCTATTTTCAACCTTGTATTATTAATTTCTCTTTTGTTTTCAAATGAAAATAATATATATATGTAACTATTTTGTGAGCTGTTAAAGAGTTTGTGAATGCCTGAAGGGATAGTTCGTCATATCATCTGGAGTAGTATACTATCTTGGGATGTACGGTAGGGACCACCAAGCTCATACGTGGTATGGGACGCATATGAGAGTGGAGTCACAACTGGAATCCAGGATATTCCTCTCTATCTTTACCAGTGAACTTGTAATATAAAGGTGGTCATATACGAATGATTTGTATATTTGGGAATCACATGCACGCCTGATAGGCATAAACGAAGATGATTAGTCAGTGATCACTAATAATCTATAGTAGTCGAACGTTCTGACACATCGAAAAGAGACCCATTGCTTACGGTCACGTCAAACGGCCAGCCTGAGCCGGATAAATGGTCAACCAAGCATGGTAAACAGCGACCAGCCACAAAATCAGGAACTAAAAACCAGAGAAGAATTGTAACATCATGTCCCGACTAGGAACGATCTAGTCGTGAATCCCAACTCTCTAATTCCAATACTCCACCATTGTGTATTATGTATATGTTGTCTTATTTTGATATATAAAATGAAATGCATGTTTAATGTTTTCATTTGATCAATTATATTTGTATACAGAGAAAATGTTATAGTGAGTACTGTTGATTGATGTAATGTCAGTTTTAAAATTTAGTTGCTCATCCCTGGTTATATGTACCAGTTAATCGTAGTTTCTTCTGTAAAATTGTATATTGTTAAAATGATTTAGTATGCTTATTATTCATGTTAGGAGAGGTTATTGGCAGAAATTATTTGATTCCCTACTGGGTAACAATTGTTACTCATCCTTTCCTTCTCTATTTTTTTAGTTTCATATCCAAAGCTTGGCGAGACAGGTGTAGAAAACGAGTAAGAATCATCTGGTGGGTCAGATAGACAGCCAGAGTTCGTCACTTGGTAAGTATTGGGGCTATACTCCCCTAGTGGTGTCAGCTCATCTAGGTAGTCTTATTGATTTTGTCATGAGCGTTAGGACTTTTGTTAGAGTGAGGACTTTTGTATAATCTTGTATAAATTTTCTTCTTCCGCACTCTGATTTATCGTACGTTATTAAACGTATATAGGCTTCTGCTAGTATTATATTTTGTATATATATGCAGGATTGTATGTAGTTTATCAGGTGCAGGTTGAACGCCTTGGAATGCTAACATAAATAGAAGAGACCATGTCAAAATTTCGATGTACCACCTAGTCCCTCGAGTTTTGACATGGGGATTTGTGTTAGCATTTGGCGGGACGCCACAAACTCGAAAAATAATGCCCCTTCTAACTTTACTATATTTTTTTTTACCCTTTTAATCTCAATTTTTTTTAATAATACATCTTCCACCAAGCTATAGTTTCTTGGTATAGACACCCCATTTTCGCACTCGCCTGATTAATCAACTCGTCAACCCGATTGCAACGGTTTTCGACGATGGATGAATATTCCAATGTTTTTTGTTTGTTACTAGATATGTTTCAGAAATTCGGATGAGGTATCTTAAACAAGTAAAACTTTAGAAACCACGCTACGCTAAGAAAATATGACAAAAAACGTAAAAATCATCATTCTTCAGATAAAAAAGAAATTTTATGAGCAAAATCACTAAAAAAATAGTCAAATTATCAAAATACCCCTAACCTCAAAACATCCTTAGATCCCGTATCACTCTTAGGAAAATCCTTTCAAACATATAAAACAACAAAGTAAAATCAAATAAACCATTCCGCCAATTTTCATCAAATTCGACAAAATTATGAAAATGCCCCTCATAGGGTTCACAATCATTTCATATCAAAAAATTCATAAATGACACAAACCGATAATCCCATCGAATTCCTTACAAAAAATCGATTCCAAAATATTCCAAAACATCAAAAAACGACTCATCAACACAAAAGTCTTCTTTAGGGGCAAAAAGATAATTTTTCAATTGTAAAATTTTAAAATTATGAAATTAATAAATAAAATATTAATTAATGTAAAGTGAAACCTTAATAAAATTAAATTCAAAATTTGAACGAAGAAAATCAATCAATCAAATCCTTAGGAAAAATTTTAGGTGGTTGCCCACTTATTTAAGTGGAGCCCCCTTGATATTTATTAAAGGACCCCTCCATCCAGGGGTTCAA
This sequence comes from Akebia trifoliata, assembly GCF_017979445.1. Taxonomy (NCBI): domain Eukaryota; kingdom Viridiplantae; phylum Streptophyta; class Magnoliopsida; order Ranunculales; family Lardizabalaceae; genus Akebia; species Akebia trifoliata. Next base: position 35,844,563 of record NC_141378.1, read on the forward strand.
AGAATTAAAGATATAATTAAGGGATTTTCCAAAAAACTTAAAAATATATTCTTTCATTGTACGTAATAATGGAAATCCTAATTTAAAACCCTAATTAAACAACATAATCTTATCTAAAAGAAACCAAATCCAACACCAACTCTATCCAAAAAACTCTATAAATATAGAGCCTCCACAACTTAATTTGGGATGTCAAAATAAACCCTAGGAAAGAGAGGTCAGAAACACCCCCCAGCCTTCTCAAAACTCTAAATTTGAAGTCTCAAACTCCATACCTAACATCCAAACCCTTGTTTTTGCTCAAAAAACACCTAGAAACCCTCCACAAACACCTAGAAATCTTTCAAAAAAATATTCAAAAAATCATAAAACACTCAGATCTATAAGGAAGATACCTCATCTTGGAGATCAAAATCTGATCTAGTGACGGAGAAAAAGCAGGAAAACTCATACAAGGACACTTTCCGCCAATTCTGAGGAAACGTATTATCGCAATCACCCAGGTAAAATAATCTTTCTTTTATTTTATTATTTATTTTATTTTTTGTTAGGTTGTTAGCAATGTGATTTTTGAACAAAAGTAGAAACCGGTGTTTGCCGAGCAGGGTTGGTGCCTAACACCTTCCAACCCTGTAACGTGATCCCCGAACTCGTAATTTCTTTTTCGTAGATTAGTGTTATTTATTTTTTTAGAGTCATGATTAGGTTCCTAGACCTAAAAACTAGGTGGCGACTCCCAATCCATCAAAAAAAAAATGGATTCGTAACCCGTGGATCGAGGGCGCTTTCAATGGCGCCTCTATTGGGGATTTTGAGGATCAAACTTGAAAAAAGTCCCAAATTTTTGTGCATTGCCAAATTAACCTAGTTTTTATTTTTTTATTTTTATTTTTTTGGCTTGATTATGGATTATTTATTCAAATTTTGAGTATGGTATTTTTTATTTCTTTCACGATCCAATTGAAAAGTCACTTTTTGATGACCCTAAACAATGAAAGATTCTAAGTGACATATGAATGGAGGATGGAATGATGGTGGTTGGGATGAGGTCATGGATTTTTTCTTTTTTTAGAAAATTTTTGGATGAAAATTTTTTAGCACGTTACTATGCATGTGTCGCGAGTTATGAAAATAAATTATTTGTAAGTGATGTGCTAAGAAACAAGAAATTTTTTTTTTTTAAGTTGTTCGTGATGAAGAGGGGATTCCTAGAAAAAAAATCACAAAAAATAAAACAACACTTACGCGTGGTGTGCCATTAACAGAAAACGTTTTCTTTTATTTCTATCTTCTTCTCCACATATCCAAAGAAGAGGACAACAAAGAAAAAAGAATGGGACGTCCCTCTCTCTCTCTCTCTCTCTCTCTCTCTCTTTCTCTCTCTTTCTCTCTTATTCTCTCTTTTATTCCGCAATTCGATTCTCTTCTCAAAGAGACTGCCCAAGAAAATGAACCCACGATGATGTTTTTGTTAAAACGAAAGCCCTCACAAAAAAAAAAAAAAAAAAAAAAACTAATCCTTGAGATCTGGTTTTCGCTTTGAATAAAAAACTTTACTGTCTAATGTTCTCAATCAAGCCTGCAACATGAGAGATCTCATGATTATCAAATCGATAATGGAGGAGAGTGGAAATCATGGTTTATGGAATTTGTGGAGGCCGTTCCATAAAGTGTTTTTGCTTCAGTTTTGAGCTCTAACGGAGCATTAATGGTGGACAATTTAAACTTCATTTTTCTCTTCTTCTTTTTTAAACCTGGCTTTTTTTTGGAGATCATGAGGGGAAAGAAGTTTTGTTGCCCCAATAGATGCGATTAAATCTCGTTGAATGGTTATGTTCCTCTTGAGATCTCTCGTTGCAACCGAAATTTGTCACTACACCGTTTGAGCTTCGATAACTGCTTCTGTGCTGTAGTCGAACTCGTTCATCGGTCAAAATATTGATTTGAAGATGGAGTTGATGGCGATGGAAAGAAAATGAGCATGAAACAAATCGTCTCTGAATATGCCTTACTCTCTATCGATCGATTCCCATCATCAAGATCGTTTTGGTTTGATCTGATCTTGAAAGTGAAGATGATGATGGTGTTTGTCCATCAAGGATATAGTGAAATAATCTTTGTTATTTCTCTAATTTGTTTCGGCCGATTGAGGCCTCAAAGGAATGGTTTCATGATTCTGAGCCGCAACGTAGTAAGTGTTAATTCAATTTGGGGATATTTTTCGAATGAGGAATTCAAAATTTGCTATTGGACTCTTTTTAGGATCAAAACTAGTAGACCGGATTAAAAAACGAAAATTGAAGAAGCTTTTTCTTAGTTATTTATTTATTTTATAAACAAAATGGTTATTCGATTTTTTTATTTTGGGTAGTTTTTTATTAATAGGTTTTTTTAAGAAAAAGAAATCAAGTTGGTCAATAATTTGTTTAGCAATAGTTAATAATAAGTTTCTTCAATTTCTTTTCTTTTAGATTTCTTTTTTAAAGAAGAAGAGTTTCAAAAAAAAAATCAATTTGTTTTAAAAAATAAAAAATAAATAAACTATCTCAACAATTATCATCCTATTCTTCAATGCCTATTGAAATCTCGATTTATTTTGGATCGCCCAAAAGGATCCTCGATTGGACCATATAAAAAAAATCTTTTTGGTTTGGGTTAAAAATTGTGTGTTTGTTTCAATGTTGATTTGATTATTAGTCTTTGTGTTGCACCCATTGACTGCCTATTTAACATGCTATGATCTTGATTGATATATATGTTTGGTGTGATTGATTTGATCTTCATTTCGATGTGATGGAATTTGTAATGTTTTGATTAATATATGTGATATTCTTGCTTGTATGATTTGATCTGGCCCATGAGCCTAGTTATCTGGAAAATGCCTCGGGCACACCCCACCTTGCTTTGCACACACCACTAACACATTTAATTTGTTGCATTACACGCTTGCATGTCTCTTTTAGCCAACGTGGCACTAGTATATGGCCCGGTCTCCTTATGAGATGTGACGTCATGCATGAAAACCACAACTCCAGTCAGGTACCTTTACGATATATAAAACTGAGGCATCAGTACCATTCGATCAGATGACACTGAAAGGTATATTGATACACCCAGGCTGGAGCAACCTAAGCTTTTGTCCTATTGTAAGCCGCAAAGTCACATCTCCCGATTGTCAATCCTAGACTTATACTTATACGGTATATCAAAGTTAATCTAAGTTCACCTATTGTATTTCTTGGTTAAAATTAGTACCTAAGCAAGATCCTGTCCCGATGTACTACAGTATAAGGGGGATAGACTATGTCTATTCTAGACGAGAGGTAACTTAAGAGTGCCCTTGCTCAGTATCGTGCGCCACCTCTCAACTGGGGATTGAATTGGCTGCTTTTGACTTTAGATATATGGGTTGGAGTCTTAGATTATCACCTATATGGTATATCAAACCAAGTCACCACGTACCTTCTGATTGATCACGCTCAAGAGGTATATAGGTGCACTTAGGCAAAGGTCAGACAAATTGCAATGCACGTAGTAAACCTAGAGTCTAGAAACCTCCCCATAGGTCACAACTCGAACTTATCGTAGGTGTTCCCGCGTTACTTTTTTGGAAATGGACTTTACAAATGTTGAGATCAGGAAGTTACAGTTTTGTCCTCAAGATAACCAAACTTTTTTGTTTAATCTGATTCAAGGTTATCATATCACTAAGTGCACCAACCCAATAAAGAATCCATTTTAAATGGGCAATGATTCATAATGACCCAGTCCATCTCGATCCAACAATCACGATGAGCCAGATCATTCAAATCAAAGTGGTATTCAATTTTTTTCTAATTCGGGTCCTGACCCATTTCAAAAGAAGAAAAATATTTTCCAAAGGAAAAGAAAAAGAAAAAATGATTTGCAAAATAAAAAAGTTTAAATAAGATTTGTTGGAAGTTGTTATTCAATGAAAATATTATTTGTCAATGATTTTCAATAATTAATAAAATTATTTTTCCTTGTGAATAATCATTGCATGAAGGAATTGTTTAATAGATTAGTGCACAGAATTCAATAAAATCTTAGGATTCATTAAAATGTTATCAAGGGGATAACATTGAAATTGATAATCTACATTCGATGAGGTTACAAGATTATCATTGCACCTAAGCTCAATCGTTCACCATTTTGCTAGGGTCATTAGTCTGGTCAGTTAAAACGAATGTAAACACCAAGTGAATAGTCATAAATGACCCTAAAATTTTTCAAAATTACACAGTTGTTCTCTAAAGATCACCGTACCTCAATCCTGACAGTTGTAAGTAATGTCTCAGTCCTCAGTCCTAATCAAGCCCGTTGTGGGTACTTGTCTTGAGTTTTCATAAGTCAAGTGGGTTAGTCTGAGTCTAAATTTTTTTATTAATCCATCAATGTCATGTTTTCTTTAGATCGAATCTACTATTTCCCTGTTGAGTCGAGTTAGTTTGTCAAGTTTACAATGGCGTCTGTCACCCTATCTAAATAAAGGAAATTTTTGAATACCTCGAGCATAGTAACGAATTAACTACTAATCTGACTTCAAGGATAGATTTTTCTCCTGAATAAGAAGATAAGAGTCAAGCTCAACCTTTAATCGAGAAAACAAATGTCATTGACCTCGGAACAAAAAATAATTCCCAAGAAATTCAAATAGAAACCATCCTATCCCTAAAAGAACACGAGGGGATAATGAATTTACTCAGAAATTTCAAAAGATTTGTTCACATGATCCTATGAGGATATGTTAGGTGCAAGCTTGGGTGTTGTTTAACACGGAATAGATACTCACTCGATGAAATGAAAATATCTATAGAGATGTTACAAAAAGTATTAGCGATATCCTCACATCATCTCGAGTTGTAAAGTTCATTCAAGCACATATTATCAGTCGATATAGGGTACATTTGGAGTTGATATCTAATAATGGGTCGTACATCAAAGCTTAGGTCATTACTCTATGTTCAAAGTTCAGGATCCGGCATCACAAATCATCCCCCTATGTTCTCAAACTAATGGAGAGGTTGAAGCAGCCAATAAAAAAAAATTTAAGACAATCATCAGGAAAATGTGTCAATCGCACCAGGATTGGTTAGAGAAGTTGTCATTCAAGCTATGGGCATATCACATTTCAATTTGATCTTCCACTAAGGCCACTCCCTATTCCCTAGTGTATGGTATGAAAGCTCTTGCTAGTTAAAATGGAAATTTCATCTCTCAGGATTTTGATGGAAAGTTAGTTATTTGAAATAGACTAGGCTCATCATTGGGTACGAAGAGCTAAACTTAATTAAAGAAAAACTACTTAGAGTTTTGTACAACGTGCAAACTTATCAAAAACGAATTGCTCGCACATTTGACAAGAAGGTTAAAGTTTGCCACTTACAAGTCAAGGATTTAACCACCAGACTTTAAAGAAAATTAAGCACTCATCCTCGATTATATAACGAAGTTTGAACCCAATTGGAGAGATTAATTCATTAAAGAAATATTGTTTAGAAAAATCGTCACACTTCAAGATCATGATAGAATTGAACTACCAGAACCAACCAACCTTGACTAGATCAAGCGGTATTATATATAAGGAGGTCATCTTTAGCCGAATCAATTTTCCTACTACCCAGTTCAATATCTCATTTCTTAGCCCTTTGTAGCCTTTTTCAAAAAAAAAAAATATTTTTTTTTCTTTCTCAGCCCCATCACCTAACCTAGGGGAGAGAATAATTCAAACTACGTTTTGGTCTAATCCCAAAATTTTGGGGTACATAGGCAACCTGAGAAGTTACTCCAGACTCAACCACATCAAAATAAAAAAAAAATAGATTCCACCACAAAAAAAAAATCCAAAAATAAAAAAGAAATATCTTCAAAATGGGGAAGAAAATTCAAATAAAATAAAATAAATGCCACACAAGGGACATTTGGGTTTTGAGCCTCAAAATTCCTTTCTTTTTATGCCCAATCCTAAGTTTACCCATGAAAATTCTCCTAAGTATCATGTGGAAAAGTCAAGGTAGGTAGCAAAGCATGATCAGACAGTAACTCCAGAAGTTTAAAAAGAAAAATAAGGCCTGCTAGGTTGAAAATCCGAAAGGGCGACTTAAACAAAAATTAAGGCAAGCTCACAAGGTTGAAAATCTGAAATGACGGTCTTGGCAACAATTAGTGAAAAGAAAAAAAGGCATGCTAGGTTGAAAATCTGAAAAGGTGACTTAGACAAAAATTAAGGCAAGCTCGCTAAATCGAAAACCTAAAAAGACGATTTAGGTAAAAGCTAGAGCACGCTCTCTAGATTGAAAACCTGAAATGACAATCTAAGTAAAAATTAAAGCAATAAAAAATCAAAAGAAAATATTTGTCCAAGCCAAAATATCAAAAGTCCGAATGATCAAGTTTTAGCACCCAACTTAAACCAAACAAAAACTCAGAAGTCATGAGTATCTTTTCTACGATTGATCTGAAATTTTTTTGCTTCCTAAGTGAACTAAGAAGGAAAATGGTGGATTTTACAATGAATCTCAAAAGAAAATATTTTGTTCTCTTGAGCCTGACTCAAAATCTTCAATATAAAAAAATGAAAATTAAAAGTTGAATCTTTATTGCGCTTGTGGTAATCAAATATTTCAAACCTTCATAACAAGGGGCACTTTTCTTTTTTCTATAGCATGTAGTTTTCCCCCCTTACACTAGGGGCATTTAAAAAAAATTGTGTTCAATTTTCTAGTACAATGTTCCTATCAAACTAGGGGCATTTTTGTTCTCAACCTTGATCAATATTAATCCTAAAGGATAATGGGAACATTGAATTTAAGGTTACCCTCTGGATAGTATTTTTTTGGAAAACCCTTGAGGTTTAAAGGAAGTTAAAATTCAGGTTTTAAATTTATAAAAATTTTTAAAAAACCTTGTGGTTTAAACAAAAGTGTTTCTAATCTCATATTTGGTTTTGTCCAGAGAATAGCTTATTATCCTTTCACCTAGAACCATAGATAAGGCATTCTTTCTCTCCCAGATTCATTCTTTCTTTCCTAGATCCATTCATTCTTCCTCATATTTATTCATTCTTTCCCAGATTCATTAATTCCTTCCCAGATTCATTCATTATTTCTCAGATTCTCATTCATTCTTTCACAGATTTATTCATTTTTTTCTAGATTCATTAATTCCTTCCCAGATTCATTCATTCTTTCTCTGATTCTCATTCATTCATTCCCAGATTTATTCATTCTTTATCAGATTCACTCTACTGAGGGTTTTTTTGGATTTTGCTCAAATACCGTAGAGGGTTTCTCGAATTTTGCTCAGATGTCGCCGAGGTTTATCTCAGATACCGCCAAGGGTTTTTTCAAATTTTTCTTAGATACCGCCGAGGGTTATCTCGGATTTTGCTCAGATACCATCGAGGGTTTTTTCAGATTTTGTTCAGATACCACCAAGGGTTTTATCAGATTTTACTTAGATACAGCCGAGGGTTATCTCAGACTTTTCTCACATACCACTGAGGGTTTTCTCAGATTTTGCTCAGATGCCGCCGAGGGTTTTCTCAGATTTTGCTCAATTTCGCTTAGATGCCGCCGAGGGTTATCTCGGATTTTGCTCAGTTTATACTCAGATTATGCTTAATTTTGCTCTGTTTTGTCTCAGACCTTTTGAGATTTATCTCAGATATCAAATACACACATTACACTTTTGTCAAAGAGAATTTTCTCAAAATTTAAGGATCTAACACCGTCAGTGAGAGCTTGCGCTCAAGGACCTAACAAACTTTTAGTTCGGGGAGAGTATTACCCTCAAGGATCCAACGTCTAGACGAATTGCTAAATCAGACTGTAAAATGAACTGTCACTAGCTTTGGCATTAATATATCGTACTATCTACCAAAATAGATTTGCTATCTAGTTTGCTTCAACCCTTTACCAAAGAAAGGCATCTGTAGACACCTCATTTTCGCACTCGTCAACCCAATTACGACGGTTCCCGATGATGGATGAATAATCCAATGTTTTTTATTTGTTACTAAATATGTATCAAAAATTTGGATGAGATATCTCAAACAAGTAAAACTTAGAAACCACGCTACGCTAGGAAAATATGACCTAAAACGTAGAAATCATCATTCTTCAGACAAAAAAGAAGCTTTACGAGAAAAATCAATAAAATATAGTCAAATTATCAAAATACCCCTAACATAAAAACATCCTTAGATCCCACATCACGCTTAAAAAAAATCTTTCGAACATATAAAACAACAAAGTAAAACCAAATAAATCATTCCGTCAATTTTTATCAAATTCGACAAAATTAAGAAAATGCCCTTCACATGGTTCACAATCATTTCATACCAAAAAATTCATAAATGACACAAACTGATAATCTCATCGAATTCCTTATAAAAAATTGATTCCAAAACATTTTAAAACATCAAAAAACGACTCATCAACACAAAAGTCCTCTTCGGGGTAAAACGATAATTTTTCAATTTTAAAATTTTAAAATTTCAAAATTTCAAAATTAATAAATAAAATATTAATTAATATAAAGTGAAATCTTAATAAAATTAAATTAAAAATTTGAACAAAGAAAATCAATCAATCAAATCCTAATGAAAAATTTTAGGTGGTTGCCCACTTATTTAAGTGGAGTCCCCATGATATTTATTAAAGGATCCCTCTATCCGGGGCCTCAAAGAATTAAAGATATAATTAGGGGGTTCTTCAAAAAACTTAAAAATATATTATTTCATTGTACGTAAGAATGAAAATCCTAATTTAAAATCCTAATTCAAAATCCTAATTAAACAACCTAATCTTATCTAAAATAAACCAAATCCAACACCAACTCTACCCAAAAAACTCTAGAAATATAGGGCCTCCACAACCTAATTTGGGAGGTCAAAATAAACCCTAGGAAAGAGAGGTCAGAAACACCCCCCAGCATTCTCAAAATCCTAAATTTGATGTCCAACTCCCTACCTAACATCCAAACCCCAGTTTTTGCTAAAAAAAACACCCATAAACCCTCCACAAACACCTGGAAACCTTTTAAAAAAATATCCAAAAAATCATAAAATACTCAGATCTAAGAAGAAGATACCTCATCTTGGAGATCGAAATTTGATCTAGTGACGAAGAAAAAATAAGAAAACTCATACAAGGATGCTTTTTGCCAATTCTGAGGGAACGTATTGTCACAATCACCCAGGTAAAATAGTTTTTATTTTATTTTATTATTTATTTTATTTTTCGTTAGATTGTTAGCAATGTGATTTTTTGGAAAAAAGTAGAGACTGAAGTTTGTCGGGTGGGGTTGGTGCTTAACACCTTCCAATCCCATAACGTGATCCCCAAACCCATAGTTTCTTTTTCGTAGATTTGTGTTATTTATTTGTTTAAAGTCATGATTAGGTTCCTAGACCTAAAAACTATGTGGCGATTCCCAATCCATCCCGAAAAAAAACTGATCCGTAACCCGCGGATCGAGGGCACTTTCACTTGGTATCCACTTTATTTCATCTATTCTCCACCTCCCCAAACTTTACTATATGATCTATTTTATCTCTTTAATCCACTTTATTATTTTTCATCTATTACCTTTTTAATATAAATTTTTTATAATAATTTTGTGAGTTAAACGTCACATTAAGCTATAGTTTTATGAAACCCACTTATTTCCTTTATTCTTCTTCTCTTCTAATTTTACTATATTTTCTATTCTATCCATTTAACCCATTTTATGATTTTTCATCTTTAACTCATGTAATCTTACTTTTTTTTAATAATACCCCTCAAACTCTATTTTTTCCATTTTTACCCCTTAACCCTAAAAAAAAAATACATGCTCCTTTAACTTGATTATATTTTCTCTTTTACAATTTTAATTCACTTTATTGTTTTTCATCTCTTACCCATTTAATCTTAATTTTTTTTTAATAATATTCATTCCATTAAGTTATAATTTCTTGGGACCCACTTTATTTCATTGATTTTTTCTTCTGCTAGCTTTATTTTTCTTTTTTATCATTTTAATCAATTTCATTGTTTTTCATTTTTTACCCTTTTAATCTGAATCTTTTTTATAATAATACTCTTTCAATTTTATTTTTTTCGCTTTTATCCCCCTTAACCTGAGAGAGGATGCCCATACCGTAAGCACAGATGAATTCTAGAATATAATAAAAACACAACTGAGTTTGAACAATTATGGACACAAACGTCCAATCAACTATAGTGTTGTGGGAGACAAAATCCAATCAAACCTCCCATCATATACAATTTTGTGGGTTAAACCTCCCATCATGCTATAGTGTCATGGGACCCACTTTATTTTTTTTATTCTTTACGTCCTCTAAGTTAACTATATTTTCTCTTTTACAACCTACTTTATTATTTTAATCTTTTACCCCTTTAATTTCTATTTTTTAAATAATACACTTCCAATTCTATTTTTTCTTCTTTTATTCCTTTAATCCGAAAGAGGATGTCCCCTCCCCCCCCCCCCCCCCCGCCCCCGCCCCCGCCCCCGATCAAAACACCTAGACAATCTCTAGAAGGAGAGAGGAAGAGAAAAATAAAGATCTCACTTTTAAAAATAGTGAGCTCAAGAGGAATATATTTGTTTAATGTTGTTGATGCATTGTATGCATGGTTGAGATGAACCCTAAATTAGCTATTTTGAATGGATGCAAGTTTGGAATGAAATGGTCATAATATAATTTTTTGTACCATAAGCATCACCGTAGTCATGAGGAAGCATTACGAGGGGTATTGGATCGTAACACCCCCACGATGGTACATATCAACCTCCCGAGGAAGTAAACTTCTTAGGGTTTATTACTAGGTTTAATGCTGCACATCAAACACATGAAACCCCTCTTCAGCCCAACCCAAAAATCCCTCATGAAACCCTTCTTCAACCCAATCAAAAGCCCCTTTAAACAACCTCTTCAATTGTAGAGAGAAAGAGAGAGATTAAAGAGGAAATGTATTGGCCAGATAGATTAAGGCAATGTGGATTGTACTACGAAGGATTATTGATGGCTTGGTGAATGAAAGAAAGTATGACAATCATGATATACAACCTCCATGACTCACATTAATGATCTAACCAAAATATAGAATTAAAGTACCCAACTATTTGGGTTATTGATATATTTTGAAAAAAAATATGTGTACACGTATAGAATTATTTTTACAAGAATCCAGTAAATGAATTATTTCAAAAGACAAAAAAATTTCAAAAAATACACTATGATTAGAATCGGCCCGACGGGCCAAGTGGGAGAACCTTATACTCACATTTGAGATTCCCCGGTTGGCCTACATGTTTTACATGTTTTAATTAAATTTGATTCTTAATTAGAGTTATCAATACTTATGAAAACCCTTATATCATTGGATTTAGAAAGGAACCTCATTATGTTTTAATAGGAAACCTTGATGGTAAGGAATCCTACTAAAAGAGGAACTCTAAGCCCTTTACTCTCCTCTATATAATGGTCGACACCCATATAAGGCACGTCTAATAAGATAAATCGTAGATACACTTTTTAAGGTTATTGGCTAAATCCATCAAGAAAGGTAAATATTGGTTGATCCAAACGATAGAGAGAGAAGGTGAGTCTAGTAATCGAAGAAGTGAAGAACCACAAGAGGTAAATCTCATATAAGCATGGGTGGATATCCCTATAAGGCACGTCTAATAAGCCAAATCGTGGATACACTATTTAAGGTTATTGGCGTTAAATCCATCAAGAAACGTAAATATTGGTTAATCCCAACAATAGAAAGAAAGGAAAAAAGTGAGTCTAGTAATCAAAGAAGTGATGAACCACAAAAGGGAAATCTTGTATTATTGCATAATTCATCATCACGTTGATCACGGTTTGCAATGGCGCAAGTACGCTTCTGACTTAGTTCTTGAAAATGTGATAATGATAATTAATTTCTGGAGATATATGTTGGATTCTAAATGATTAGATTATTAAATGTTAAATGAATATTTTATGGTTTGCAATGGCGCAAGTACGCTTCTGACTTAATTCTTGAAAATGTGATAATGATAATTAATTTCTGGAGATATATGTTGGATTCTAAATGATTAGATTATTAAATGTTAAATGAATATTTTATGAATAACAAAATATATAACAATCACTTCGTAACATACCCATGGATTACATCGACCAGTGTAATGGATCATGCAGTGACTTTAAAGCTAATTCCCAACTGATTGTAATTCATGTAATTTAAATATATATTTTGTTGTATTTTTTTTTTAAACTCCATAACTATTTCCTAATTTGTCGATATGAGAAGGAAATCCAAAAATTCTTTCTTGATTACATGATTAAATAATCAACAATTTAGAGACTTGGGCAATTAATTGCAGATTTAATCCGCCGACCCTCAATGCTGCGAATTTTTTCAAAATTTTCCGAAAATTCGGCTAGTTTTGTTACTATGCTCATGAGAAAACACATGATCTCTGCCATGTACTAGTTTAGAATACAGTATAAAACACTGATCCATAAAGCTATTATAAATAATAGTATTATACCAATTTTTTTTTGGCGAAGAAAATATCAAATCGAAATATCACTGTCACACAGTATGTGCATATTATATATTAATAAAAAATTTGATATAACATCAACCTTATGGTGGACTCCTTCATAAACAATATTAAAATGTATTGAAAAATATTTTTACAAATGGAATTCGAAGTTTTATTATCGAACCTTAAATAATAGAAATAAATGCCATTATTTAAAAAGAACTCTAAAATATTGATGGGTTTCTGGTTATTCATTAAGAATGGCTCATGGAAAAAACACATAATCCCTACTGTGTAAACACAAAATCGAATGGTTGGGATTTATCCTTGGGATGAGATATATATTAATGAGATACGTATAAATCCTACAATTGAATTTGGTATTTACATGGCGAAGATCGTGTGGTTTCTCCCGAGTTATGAAGAATAACTTGTGGAAAACACACATAACCCACACCGCATGAATACGTAATCCAATAGTTGGGATTTATAGACAAAATAAGATGTATGTTAATGAGATACATATAAATCCTGGCCGTTTTGGTGTTTTTGTGGCAGGGATCATGTGTTTTCTCGTGAGTCACCCGAATCTGAACCATTGCTCTAGGGTCAGGCATGATATTACCTAAATCTATAGGGGTTTTTTTTTTTTTTGATTCTATCGCCACTTTGATCCCAGTGAGTGTTGTCAAATGCGCATATGCAATCGCATATACTATTTTTTATCAGTAAATTGCATATGACATCATGGCATATGTGAATATGCAATTTAGTGATTTTGGATCATTATGCCATGGCACACAAAAGTATGCTATCGTATACTGTAATATGCAATGGCATACTACTCCAATGGTAAAAAAAATTTGACTATTGGAGTATAAATTTAACTTTTTTTAATCTATTTTCTCCTACAAATACCCTATTCTCACCTCTTATTCTAGCATCATTCTAAGCTATTTCTTTTACACTTTCACTCGCATAAATCCTCTCTATAAATCTTATTCTTACTAGTATTTTTCAAAATATTGGGTTTATATATTGTAACATAACAGATGATGGTATCCAATAATTAAACTATTAAAATTGGAGTCCATTTTAAGTATTCAAATCTAGAACTTGATAATTAAAGTAAAACTACATTCCTATCATGAAATAGTTTATACATTATTGACTTCTTTTATTCTTTTTACTAAAAAACTAATCAATTTTATTCAATTTGGATAACAAAAGCTATCCAATTGTATTGTTCTAGGTTTTTATTTTTTATTTTTTTAATTCCTATTTATTATTTTTGAGTTTTTAATGAAAGCTATCTATTTGTTTTTCCTTTTTTCTTGGTGAAAACAAGCGTGGGAAGTCGGTTCTTTACCACGAGTTGCAAGCCATCCTTAGGGGCCTGAATATGGTGGTTAGCCTAAATATAAGACATATAAGGGTCAGATCTGATTCGAAAGTGGTAATAGAGTGCATCAATGGGGAGACCAAAGCACATTGGAGAGAAGAAAGATCCCTAAAGGCAATCAAGGCTAGACTGGCCCCCAATTCGAAATTATTGATTTTACCTTTTTCTAAGGGAAAGCAACCGAGCTGTGAATTTTGTGGCCCCTTATCTCACCTCCCCTGATAGCATGTTGTTGGACCTCCCCAGAGAGGTAAAGGTAATTCGTGTAAGGATGCCAGCGGGCACGTGTATGAAAGGATGTAGCTCTTTTTTTTTTTTTTTTTTTTCTAGTTGTGGGTCTACCTAACCCCCTCTTAATCTTCGAAAACAATCTCAGGTCAGAATTAATTATGATTGACTCAGATCCCTTTGTTTAAATCAAACAGATCCCTTAACTCCCTGAATTATACTCATACAAGAAGTAGGATACTATGCTTAGAACAAGGAATCAAAAGGGCGTTGAGTTGTTGTCTATATCGAGATGTGAACCCCAATGGATAAGCCTAGTGGCAAGTCGAGCCTTGATAAGCTCCTCAGGAATGATAGGTCAAGTGTTCCAAATCTCACGAATCAATGACTTCCTTGAGGCCACCCTCCAGGGTTAGTTGAGCTTGACTTGACCAATTGCACGTAGGACTTTCCGAGGGGGCGGTACGTGTGACTGTATGATTAGTCTCACCCAAACGGTTATAGCCATATTTGGTTTACCTCATCATTCGTGGATTCAGGTTATAGCGTTATTTATTTCATCATTTTCTCGTACCAAAGGTTTTAGACTAGTTGAATACTCAAAAAGAGCTTTGTCACTCGACATCCCAACGTGAATGCTTTGCAAAACACAACCGAGTTTATCAGTTTCGATAAGGTTTTTTATATTTTATATTTAAAAATGGTTTTCAATAATTTAATTATTTGTGATTAATACAAACTGATATTTTATAATTATAACATCTATCAATCGGAAGGTGTCAACTAGCTTGGTTAGTTAAGTAGATGGGTGATGATGCAATAGACAAGACAGGTTCAACCGCTAAATAAATAAACACCCATCAATTAGTTTAGTTTATCAAACCAAATTAATCTCAAGATCCAGGTGTCCCGTTCCTATAAAACAGAAACGGTGTCTTTGTGGCACGCTTTAATTGGAGTTTAAAACACTTTAAAATCCTAACTAGGCCGTTCAAGTAATCGAGTGTGTTCATTCTACGATCAAAACGTACTACATAGACACCGTTCCTATCTATAGGAGATGAGTTGTGATAAATGTTTGCGATTGGATATGATAGGCATTTTATTTTTATACAGACACCATTTTATTTTTATTTTTTTTGAATATTAAGGGGGGGTGGGGGGGAGGGGGGGGGGGGGGACTAATTCTTTCATATCACCTGGGGGTACTATGATATGATGCTAGAAACTCAACAACTTGGTTACTTTCTTTATAAAAGAAAGAGAATTCTATGCTTTGAAATTGGGTAGCTTTTGATTTGATTCTTTTTATCTGTCTTTCTTCTCTCCAAGGCGTCTTAGTTATCCCATTGATGCAGTCTATAGCCACTTTGGAGTTAATTATGTTAGTTCCATATTTTGTTGATCCCGAGACTAATATTGAGTGTCGGATCAATTTGCATTTGAAGACATATGAAGATTCCGGTGAAGCAACTCAACCTCACGCATCTCAACAAAAAGCTCTAATGTATGTGAACAAAGTCTAAAAGGTAATGAGACCACCCAAACCATTCCCTAACACTTAAATGATTGTTAGGTCGACCCATATTGTTTTGATAAACCCATTCCTCTACCCTTTCACTCATCGGATCTTTCGGAAAGAAAAAATGATCAAAAAGAGGACATTAGAAATTTGACCACCCTAAGACCATCCTCCACCTTTGATGATTATTTGGGGGTTTTATATAAATAAAGATCTATTACACCTCCAAACCATTTCATCACCGAACTTTTCAAGAGCTTGTTTTGGCCTGAAATAGTAAAAAAGGTATTTTGGTAATTTTACCCCCTTAGGCCATGGCCCACCCGTTGGTGACAGTTTGGGACCTTCTACTAAGTAAGATGTACAAGATCCCCGAACGGTTTGTGAATCGGAACTTCCGGGAGAAAGTTATTACCAAAATGGCTGAGAGTGGCATTTTGGTAATTTTCACGGTGTCGTGGGCAGCAAGTGCCAAATAGTCATATTTTCAACCGTTAGGCTCTGTAAACCCCTCAAATATTTATAAAACTCACTTTTGAGTTCATTTGTGGGTGGGAATTGATCCCTAGAAAAATTGTGCTCTCCCCTCTCCTATCTAGAATCCATTGGAGCAAGGAGTTGATGTTGAAAGGAGTAAAGCACGAAAAACCGAAGAACTTGAAGACGTGGACTCAAAGACTCGAGACCTCAAAACTCGATTGCTAAATCTCTTGTGTTGACTGAGTCATTATTTTGTTTTTATTTTTAAAAACATATGTATGTAGTTATTTGATTCAACCCTAAAAAACCAAACTCTTATTGGAATCGAGGATTCTTAACAAAAGTATAGATTCGTGAATTTTCAATGAACAAAATTCACACATTTCGAGAAGATGCGTTCTCTCAATCTTAAGATTCTAGAATTTAGCCTAGGTATAAAAATTATACGTAAAAGGTTTGAGGTAAACCATAAACCTCTTTGATAGTGAACACCAAGTTCCTAGGTACACAAACCTTGGGAGTGGATGCAAGCATGTTACTAAACCACTATAAAATGCTTGACTCGTGTATGTGAAAATGCCTCTATTAATTTACACTTAGATGAATGTATACTATAAATAAATACTATGTTATATACATGTCATAAATGTTTAGATTCTACGTGAACAAGTATTACATTGCGAACTAGAGACTTACCGTGAGAATGGATGTAGGCACATTATCGATCCATTAGATGTCTTATGTCTCGTGCATGTTTTTATAATTTCGCAATTTACGCTTAAATGTTTTGAATGTCATGTGATACCATGAATGCCGAATAGGTAAATCGTTGAATCTGCTATTGAATGACATGATTAAATGAATACTTAAATTTTAAGTTTATTTTCATTAAATGCCTTTTAGAGACATAAGTGCAAAATTGAAACTAGGTGAATGACTTAGAACACATTATCAAATTAATCAATTTAAGTTAAAATTAGATATAAAAAAAAAAAAATAATTATCCTATTCACCTCCCCTCCCTCCCTCCTTCACTCCCTCTAAGGACTAAACACGGTATTAAACTCAGAATTTTTAATTGGTATTAGAGTAGGTTACTCTTGATAGGCTTAACATCCTAAAGTTAATCCAAGACTTCGAACCATGTCTAAGTCTGACATTGGTCATCCTCTAGACCTCCCATCTATCTATTAGCTCAAGTATGCACATTGGTAAATTAAAATTAGGATGTACATCAATTCCCTTGAGCTGTGATGAATAAAACAAAGTAGAGTGAGGGTATGAGCCACCCAAACAATAGAAGACCAAAAGTTTCAATAATTTAAAAACTTTAAATATAATTACATGGTCATATCACACGATAAATTTATGTGAATATACTCGTGATGGTCGACAAAACAAGTTTGACTTATCCTAGAAACCTATGTTGTTAAATATTCAAACTTCAAATATTAATAAATTATTTTGAGAATATTAGGATGGAATAAAACAATTATGTCTGAGGATTTTATGTAAAACTTAAAGAATATTGTATTTTCATGTACTTTTTAGAATAGTTTGTTCAAGAAGGAAGAACTTACACAAAAATTCTTAGGCCCCTTCCTAAGAGATTCATTTTTAATGTGACCTTGATTGTTATTTCGAGATATGAAAATAATGAGTGTTGAAAAACTCATTGGCTCGTTCACCATCGTTGAGCTCAATCTTGATAGTCCTTCCTAAAAGAGGTAGACGTGATCCTGATTCTCTTCTTCAAAGCCATCCTCTAAATAGGTAAATAGCATATCATCTCATTTCTCCTCCCAAATTAGTAGTAAACTATCCTTAATGAAAATGGTGAGTGACCTAGATGTTGAGTACATGACTTTGATAGGGACAAATTTTGTCCGTAAAAAGAAAGGATCACATAGCTTCAGTAAAATGAGTAATCCTGGTGACGAAAGACAACCCATTGGTAAACCTCCGTATAAGTCAAAGGATGATATTGAAGGTTATAACTGTGGAGGCATTGGCCAATTTTATCACAACTAGTCCCTCAAAGCGTAGAACAACTGATTTTAAAAAATCTAGGTACCAAGAAAAATTGGCTGCAAAAACCACGTGGGATGACTCAGATGAGTTAGAAGGTGAGAAACAAACTTCTTCAAATTTTGAAGACTATAACACCTTCATGATCTATATGGCATCCACCATGGTTTCCATCCCTGATGTGGATAAAGTTGAAGATGAAAAGATATTGATAAAACAATCTTCTCCTCAAGTAGCATCCTCTTCTAATGATAAGAACGAGGAAGGCATTCAAGATGACTTGGAACTCCAATCTGCCTTCGATCAGTTGTCTGTGAATCATGTCGCACACATTAAGAAACATGGTTTAGAAAAAGGTAAAAAAATGAGAGATTAATGGATCTTCATAAATAAGCAGTTGTAGTAAAACATTTCTTAGGGATTGAGTTAGAAGACTTGAAAGTTAAATTTGAATCATCCATTCGTAGTGGTCTAGCAAACAAGAGTTGTTGGATAGAGAGAGAAGTGAGTTGATCATTAAATCTCAACATTTAAGAACTCAACTATATCTCAACAAACTATTGAATTGGTAAATCTATAAGATGAGAGTAGAATCCTAAAATTTAAACATCTTCAAGTTAGTCATACAATACTAGACTTGAGCGTAACTATACCAAGGGTAGTAAGAAACTTGAAGCATGGGTCTATAGTAACTAGTAAGCATATAAAAAAAATAAAAAATAAAAAATTAGCCCACCACCAACCTCATTGTCAAGAGAATAATGTTTCCTTCAACCATTCTAGTTAGTAAATTTATATTTGTTACTGGAAAACATAGTTGCTATTATGAAGTATAAAATATGTTCTGAAAGTCGAAATTTGAACAACCATGTAAACACTACCATATAAAACTGTGATCAAATCCATTAGTGAAGAACAAAATGAAAAATAAAAACTCATAATTCTAACTGAAGAAAAATTAAAACTCTAAATAACAAAGCATCTTTGATGAAAAGCCCATATTACAAAAATTATCGTTAAAAAGTTGAAAGGCCTCCTAAATGGATGGAAATCATCATAATGGCCTTCTGTGTGCATGTATATATGTTGTATGTGTATGCAATATAATATTATGCCTGACAAACAACGCAAAAGTCAATCGAGATGGTTTGATGACGTTCACTGAGAGCTGATTACAGCTCCAATGACAAGGAATGTGCAAGTAGACGGTTCTAAAAGAGCAAGTGGAAGGCCCTCAAAGAACATGGATTGAGGTAGAGAACACCCTTGCAACACCAGAAGACATGATTCTAGGTGGACTTGAACGGAGGGACAGGATTTATTCAACAGACCCCAAATCTTTTGATGTTAGGGTTCATTGATGGTGATTATTCTTGTATGCAGAGTGTGCATGTATTAAACCCAGAGGAGGGTCTGCATAAAATTTCGCGGTTAAATCATAGAAAAATGGAACATTAAGGGGGTCAACCAAATCTTGCATTTTTCAGGGGGGGTAAACCTAATGTCGCCAATTTCTCAGAGGGGTTTTACTAAATTACCCTGAGAGAAACTGGTAAAAATGTCCATTCATTGATCCACATTGATCCATTAGAACTGTCTGTTTAGCTTGAGTGTTGGTCCATGCCCCCTCAAACCGAAGGACTGGACCAATGCATCAGGGATCATGTGCATTGTATAGGAGTAAGATTTACTGAAGACCCTAAGATGATTATAAAAAATTTCTTATAAATAATCAAACCAATCAGAGCATGTTGACATTCCGATTAGATATTAAACTTGAACGGCAATTTCAATAAGAAAGTGTCTGGTGTTGAGATGGCTTGAAGTTGATGTGTAACTTTATAAATCAGCAGTTTGAGATCGCCTGTATGGTATAAAAAGGAATCGTTTACGATAGAGAATCCTATTGGAGAAAAATATATTGATTGGGATGTAATGATACAATAATTGATTTGGATGTAACGATACAATAATTGATTGTTGGTTGGTACAGTGTAGCTACAGACACAGATGGCTCCCAGTTTATCACTTTCAGGCTAATGCTTTATAAACAAACACTAAAAAAAAAAATTGAATAATAGGTTGGCCGGTCTGCAGTCTTATGCTGTAAACAAGAAATAGAGCCTAAAAAAACAGGCAAAAGAATCATAATGTTCTATATAACAACAAAAGAACCAATACAAAAACCATTTCTTTAACAGAACATATTTTGTCCAACATGAACCCTCATTATGGAAAAAATCGCCAGGAAAATGATGGGATTAGTAGTTAACGCTGAATAATTAACAAAGAATGAATCATTTATCCTAACCTTAGCAATTATAAATACTTCTTTTAAATCTTGTTCTTCACAAATTTCCTGAATCATGAAGATTTTAATTAAGGGTTCCTCCTGTATCTTCTCGCACCATCTATGGTTACTACTAATACTTATGGCAGGCAATGCTACCATGTCAACATTGGAGGAGCGCCAAACGTATATCATCCACATGGACCACTCCAACAAACCCACGTCATTCTCCACGCATGAGTCGTGGCACCGATCTATCCTAGCATCACTTTCATCTTCTCATGTCAACTTTGACGAAGAATCATTGTTATACTCCTACAGCCATGTCATGCATGGCTTCAGTGTTAGGCTAACACCCTCTCAGCTATCCGAGCTTGAGAAAATGCCAGCTCATCGTGCCACATACCCTGAGTCTTATGGAAAGCTCTTCACCACCCACACCACTAGTTTCCTTGGCTTGAAACATGGCTCTGGCTTATGGCCTACTGCTTCGTATGGAAAAGATGTTATAATTGGGATAATTGACACGGGCATTTGGCCAGAAAGCAACAGCTTTAGGGACACGGGAATGTCACGTGTACCAGATAGATGGAAAGGCAAGTGTGAGAACGGAACGGCATTCAGTCCTTCTCTATGCAACCATAAGCTCATTGGAGCTCGATCCTTCAGCAAAGGACTCCAAGCTGCCGGTATCAACATATCTAAGGATTGGGATTACGACTCGGCAAGAGACTTCGAGGGACATGGGACCCACACAGCATCTACGGCTGCCGGTAATTACGTTCTTGGTGTAGGCCACTTTGGATATGCCACAGGCACAGTACGAGGAGTCGCCCCACGTGCACATGTTGCCATGTACAAGGTCTTATGGGCAACAGACAGTCTCGAGAGTGCATCAAGCGATGTGCTAGCTGGAATGGATCAAGCCATTGCCGATGGTGTCGACATCATGTCATTATCTCTTGGCTTTGACCAGACACCATACTTCAACGACGTTATTGCGATTGCTTCACTTTCGGCCATTGAGAAAGGGATTGTTGTCGTATGTGCAGCAGGCAATGATGGACCAGGTCGAAACAGTACCTACAATGGAGCTCCATGGATCCTGACAGTTGGAGCGGGTACTATTGATCGGACTTTTGTAGGGACATTGACACTTGACAATGGTTTTACCATAGAAGGAACATCCTACTTTCCGGAGAGCATTTACATTACCAATGCACCGTTGTACTACGGGAAAGGCAATGTAAGCAAAGCCACATGTAGCTTCTCTTCTTTGGATCCGAACGAGGTCACTGGAAAGGTAGTCCTGTGTGATAACGGGAAAGTTGACATTCTGGGACAGATGTCAGAGATTGAGAGAGCTGGTGCACTAGCGGGTATTTTCTATACAGATAAATTGATTCTCGACCCGGAGGATTACTCCATTCCTGGCCTGGTTTTACAAACCAAAAATGGTGCTAAAGTGCAAAAGTATGTCATGAGTAATACTAATGCAACCGTGAAAGAGATGAAGTTTGTGATAACGAAACTGGGTATAAAACCGGCACCTCAAGTAGCCTATTTTTCTTCCAGAGGTCCAGATCCGATTAGCCCGAGTGTTCTAAAACCCGACATATTAGCTCCCGGAGAGGACATACTTGCAGCAGTTGCCCCCAATAGGCCATTTATGGAAATGGGTTTGTATAACTTAGTGACTGATTATGCTCTATATTCCGGAACATCAATGGCGGCACCTCATGTTGCCGGTGTGGCAGCACTGCTGAGGGCCGCCCACTCAGATTGGAGCCCAGCAGCCATCCGTTCAGCAATCATGACTACTGCAAAAGCCATTGACAACACATACTCAACTATTAGGGATCAATGGACTGGTTTTCCTGCCACGCCTCTAGACTTCGGTGCTGGCCATATCAACCCTAATAACGCCATGGACCCTGGGCTCATCTACGACATGGACTTCCAAGACTATGTTGAGTTCCTATGTAGCCTCAGATACAATAGCAAACAGATGAGTGCTATTATCAGAAGAAGTCAATGGGGTTGCCGTGAAATTCCTCCTGAACTTAATTACCCATCCTTCATCGCAACGTTTCCCAAAGCAACCAACTTTTCATTAGTAAAAAATTTCAGCAGGGTTGTAACTAATATTGGAGAATACGATTCTATTTACCGAGCAGTTTTGGAGGTCTCGAGTGGAATGAAAATTCGAACAGAGCCTGATACTCTCACATTCACTGCTAAGGACCAGAAGCAAGGGTTTGTAGTGACCATAGAGATTGACAGAGAAGCTTCAAGCTTGACCTATGGTTATCTCAAATGGGTTGATCAATATAACCACATTGTATCAAGTCCAGTTGTAGCAATTTCAGCCTAATTGAATTAACATTTTATCCTGCTAATTAATATAATTGTGTTGATATAAGAGAAGTTTTAAAGTAGTTGAATTGCAATACAGTTTTCAACTGTTAGCTAAATTAGAATTAGGAGAAAGAGGGTTAGAGAGTCAAAAAATTAGGATGGAATCCTTTAATTCTGATGTAAATAGAGTTGAAGAAGGAACCTTTTTTTTTTGAAAGATAAGAAGGAATTTTGAGTTATTCTATTGGGTTAGATATTCAGGTTACGAAGGTGGATTCATTCTTTTGAATGGAAATTCCAGATGTTGGGCAACCTAAATTGTATGAATTATAGGTCTGTTCTACTTACGAAACATGGTGGAAAGGCTAATTAGGTGGTGAAGAAAAAGAAAACTCATAGAAAGGGGTTTCAAGAAAAGGTTTCAACCTTTCAGAGCCAAAAGATTTTATTGGCATTCTAAAAGGTTTCACAGGCCATTTGGATATATGAAATGTAAAGTTTTGCAATTAAGATATTTTGCAATAGGATATTATAATTAGGTTAGGGGTATGCAATAAGGTTAGGTTTGATGGAAATATGGTTTGTAGGTTGTGGATTGAATTGTGCATTTCAGATATGAGGTTTTAAAGAGTCAGAATAGGTTTTATATGTATTTGGGTGTTTTCTTGATGGGCATAGAGTATTATTAATGGTTTCTTGATGGATGAAAACAAAAAAGTAAGTGTGAAAGATGGAGAAGATGAAGAAAAAGAAAACATAAAAGATACAAAAATTACCTTGGCATCACTTCAAGATGGCCTTACACCATATCAATAACAAGAGATCTCTCAAGAAGAGAGCTATAATTTTTTTTATTCAATAAATTGTTTAGAATGAATCACAATAACCATATATATAGACTCTTACATATTAGACTCAAAATCTTAATCCTAATATGATTTAACATTGACATTTTTGGCCTTGAGATGAAAATCTTAAGTAAAACTAATACTTAATCATCATTTTAACTGAATAGCATTTTAAATGACACGAAAATCAATCACATACGACAAGTTTTAACCGCTAAAATTAAGACCTAAACAAAAATGATGTGAATAATACTTAAGACTCAAATCAAAATTTTAAAGTAACCTGAAACAAATAAAAAGAAAACTCTTATATCCCTAAAATCCGTCCAACCCACTAATAGGCTACAAATCTACTAAATAATGACCCGTGATATTTGATGACTCCATCAATTCTCCCCTAGTTTGAGAAATTAAGTTTTGAAATGCTCAAGGATGATCATAAAAATTTGGGGCTTGTCCATATGGGTGAATATTCGTCCGCATGTCTTGATACCATGTTGAACCATGAAATTCAAATTGTGATCTTCTATGTAGGCAAAGCCTCCAATGTACCCGTTTGAATGATTAAGTCGACATGAGGTAGTAATAATACAGCTGCATAATAGACAAAAGTTGTAGATGTTGACTTCAAAAGATCTTTCTTGGGCTCCTTTGACGTGCTAACCACTTCATTTTTATTTTGTTAAGTATAAATTTAACAAAAACATAGAAGGAGGACGTGTTGTCCACTTCATGATCTTTTGCCTACGCTAATTCTAGAACTAGAGGCACACTATCTTCGGAAGTTGATGTCTCATCTGCCTTTTTGTCAACCTGCTCTTGGACTGATGGTATAGTAGGACTTTTAGGACGATACCTTTAGAAGATATCGCCTTAATTAGTACGGATTTGGCCATTCTTCTACTTAAGTGCACAAATTAGCCAACCACTCTGATACTGTCCCTCTCTGATGAATTTTGCCTTAATCAACTTCTCAACCTCTTTCCTGACATGAATCTCCATTTCATTCTTGAACTCCCTTTGTGCTTTGTTTGACTGGCCAAAAATAAGGGTAAACAAAAAGCTTATGCAATGCGATGTCTATCAACGAACCATGTATTTCATCATAGTTCCAAGTGAAAACATCGACACATTCATGATCCAAGTGAAAACATGAACCATGTATTTCATCATAGCTCCAAGTGAAAACATCGACACATTCATGCAGCAAACTGATATGTTTCTCTTTCTCTTCTCATGTTAAGGAAGATACAAAATATGTGATAATGTTTTCTCATTCCTTTCCCAAATTAACTTCCACAAAGGTTTCAGTTACTGAAGCAATATCACACATTCATGCTAGTAGAATTTCTACACTTCTATCGAACTCAGCTTTCACCAAGTCTAGATCACAAGCATATACTTCATTTGGTAATCCGTAATCATATTCCCATTCCATTTGTCTACATGACCATAATTTGGTATTTACGAATTTCGTTTTCCAAAAACACACAAACTCGAAACATCAAAACAAGCAAACAAATATTCACAATGTAAGCATATGAAAGTTAAAAAAGATGATCATTTACAAGACAAGAATCCATATAAGGACTACGAACTCAAAAAATCACAAGCATTATTCATCTAGACATAATTCATGACTTTCCCAACATCATTTTATATTTGAAATTTTCCAATACTAATAATTTTAGTACAAATGCATTACAGTTGATAAAATCTTTATAGGACACTCTGGGTATTTCAACCTTTTAATTTTCATTGACAAGGTACCACCAGCCTTGACAGACATTCCAAGTACTGAATATTTTTAAAGGTGCCACCAAACTTTGTTTAACATTAGCAACACCAAATCTTTCATTTTAAGTTGAAGTGTCACCAAACTTTGATGGACATTTTGAGCATTCAAACAATCATTTTCTACGATGAGACGTGTGGAGAGATAAAATCATCTCCCAACTGGACTGTTCATTCGCACCATCAACACACCTCCCAAGGCAGGCACGTGGCAAGGTTTGTGTAGAATTCTATGTTGTAATTTAACTAGGGTTAGGATTTCTCTTTAGGGTTTTTTCTATTTAAAGGCCTCAAGGCCATTGTAAAGAGGGAGGAAAAGAGGAGGAAGGGGGGAGACAAAAAAGAAGAGGTCATGTAACCGTGAGATTTATAGTGGAATGGCTCCCCGAACCCGTGAACGTAGGCAGGTTTACCGAACCAAGTAAAAAACCCTTGTGTTGTTTATTTTTCCATATTTTCCCTATTATTTTGTGGATTTAATGATGACATCAAGATTGAGGTCGATTTATTACAAAATCAACCTCCACAATTGGCATCGTCCGTGGGAAAGGAATAAGGGACACGACGTACACATGGTCAACAGTGCAAGAACCAAGGGATAGGCAACAAGGAAAAGTAAATAAAAAAGAAAGAAGAGATCTTCCATGTGAAGTAAAAGTCATAGGAGCCATGGGGAGATTGTGGTGAAATTGTGGAAAAGAAAAAGGGGGGTTTACACATGATGTGTGATAACAAACAGGAAAGGGGGGGGGGTGTGGAGTTTTGAAAAAAATTAAAGAAAAATGAAGGGGGTTTCTCTGATCTCTTCCTCTCTATACCTACAATTGAACTTTGTTCTTCGAAGAATTCATGGTGGACGAATCAACTTCTACTCCTCAAAGTTCATCAAGTTATGTTCCCCTAGGTCATTCTGTTATTCTAATGGTGAACAAACTCCAAGACATCTTCGCTCAACTTGGGAGTTCTTCGACAATAGAATTACTTCAAGTAGTTGTTGTTGGGAGCCAAAGCAATGGTAAATCCAGTGTTCTTAAAGCTCTAGTTGGAGAGATTTTCTACTGAGAGGTTCAGATATCTCTGTACTAAAAGGCCTTTGGTTTTACAATTGTTGTAGATGAAGAGAAAGTCAGATGGAACTGAGGAGTAAGGAGATTTCTTGCACTTGCCGAAGAAAAAATTCTATGATTTCTCTTAAATCTAGAAGGAAATTCAGTGTTACAAATTCACACGATTTGCTAAGGTGCACACGATCTACTAAGGGATGTTGTCATCCATTGGGGTACATGAGGCTTAACGAAGGACGATACATCAATTGTTAAAAACGCAAAACAGGGCGTTGTATCGAAAGTTCATATTAGGTGGAGATGACATGTCACAGTTCCTATTGATGGACCATGTCACGTCAACTCTAAAGGGAGGCAAATATCTCATGATGTGGAATCGTGGATCAGTTGGTTGCACAATAAGAAACCTACAAAGCTTAAAAGGTATGTATAAAGGTTAAATTTAATGTTTGGCTCATACATCAATCTTGATGTATGAGAACTTTTTTTCATGTTTTGAAAAGGTAATAAGTACAAATACAATAAAAAAACAGGGACATAAAATTTGGTTTGGATGTGTAGGCCATAGAGATGATTTGTGTGGAACTAAACCTTATGGATAAAGGCTCCACGATAAACCGAAAAAATATATTTAGGTGGCTCACATTCATATCAATCTTGGATGTGCAAAATTAAATTCTTTAGTTAAAGGTATATGGATTGACATAAGAAGGATGATCAAGTGTTACATACAAATCAATATTTGATATATATTAAAATCCACTCTTGTATAAGGAAACAAAAAAGTAAAAAAGGGGACATTTGTCTGATTCGATTTATTGGGGACCCCCAATTCCCACCAAATCACACCGAGCCAATAAATTATTTTGGGGCTTAATCACGGTGACCCAATTTGTTAGTTGGGTCAGCTTTACAAATAAGGTTAGGGGACCAACTATAGTGCCGAGCGATTATATTGCTCAAGGGACTTAGGTCACGCCCATAATAAGGGTCCTGATTGACATAATTTGTTACCAACTCGGCATAAAGGAAAATTTGGGGGCTAATTCTATGCCCAACTAGGTCGAGTCTACAGACTCCGTTGGGTTAAGTAGCTCAATTTATAACTCAGTTTATAATCCATTGTTGTATGTTTGAGGGCTTAGTTCAAGTTCATAATAAGGGTCCTGCATGACCCAATCTCTTACTTGAGTTAGCTCAATTTAAAAGGAGTATGGGGGCTAACCTCGTGCCCTGAGTTTAGGGACTCCGTTGAGGTAAGAGGTTCAGTCCATTATTCTGACCCACCAAGATAAAAGGTATACACAAGGGCTCAGTGCAAACCCAGATAGTAAGGTAAAACGGTTAATTCATACTTGGGGGCTTGACCCAAATATAATTTTAAGAACTTTGAGGGGTGCACAAAAGTGAATCCAACCACATTGTTGATCAGGTACGTAAAAAGGAGTCCCGACCTAAGTTGTTAGTAGGTCGGTACACAAGATAGAAATCTGACTCCTTTGGTGATCGGTGCACAAGATGGAAATCTGAGTCACTGAGTTAAATGATACACTTGGGGGTTCAATGTAACCGTAGTCTGTAGTATAAAACAGTAAATTTACACATGGGGGCTCGATCTAAGTATGATTAGTCAGGGACTAGGACTTGGGCATACTTAAAAAGGTTTTATAAGTAGGATTTTAATATGTAGAAGGATTTATTTAAATTTCTAGTAGGAGATCTATGTTATGTTATCAGATTTCATGAGGCAAAGGGATTCTGCTTTAAATGCTTTTATGTGGGCTTATATTAACACTAAAGATGATTATCTTTGGTTTATTTCGTACAATCGAAAGCTAGTTCGATTCATTGAGGGAACCGAACCCTGTTATTTTGGGTCTAACATGATTAAAATCGTAAAGGTAGCTTGGTTCATTAAAGGAAGTGAGACATGTTTTGGTTGGTTAAACATGTTAAAAAAAGACTAAGTTTTTAGGTTCGATTCATTGAAGGAATCGAACCCTACTCTTAACGTTGATTAGGTTCAAAATGGTTAAGATTCAGTTCATTGAGGGAACCAAGCCCTACTCATGAGGTTGAGTAGGTTCAAGAAGGTTAAAATCTCGGTTCATTGATGGAACCAAACCCTACTCGTGAGGTTGAGTAGATTCAAAAAGGTTAGGCATCGATTCATTGAGGGAATCGAGCCCTACTCATGAGGTTGAGTAGGTCCAAGAAGGTTACATTCTTGGTTCATTAAGGGAATCGAGCCCTACTCATGAGGTTGAGTAGGTTCAAAAAGGTTAAAACTTGACACATTGAGGAAATCAAGCCCTATTCATGAGATTGAGTAGGTTCAAGAAAATAAAAGTATCGATTCACCAAGGAAACCAAACCCTACTCATGAGGTTGAGTAGGTTGAAGAAGGTTAAAGTCTCCGTTCATTGAGGGAACCGAACCCTATTCATGAGATTGAGTAGGTTCAAGAAGATTAAGACTCAATCCATTGAGGGAATCGAGCCCTACCCTTAAGGTTGGGTAGGTTCAAGAAGATTAAGATTCGGTTCATTGAGGGAACCAAACCCTACTAATAAGGTTGGGTAGGTTCAATAAGGTTAAATCTTGGTTCATTGAGGGATCCGAGCCCTACTCATATGAGATTGGGTAGGTTCAAGAAGGTTAAGACTAAGTTCATTAAGGGAACCGAACCCTACTTATATGAGGTAGGGTAGGTTCAAAAAAGGTCAAGACTCAGGTCATTGAGTGAACCGAACACTATTCTTAAGGTTGAGCAGATTCAAGAAGGTTTAAGTCTTTAAGTTCGGCTCATCAAGAGAACCGAACCTTATTATGTTGGTTGAACATGGTTAAAATGGTTAAGTAAGGTAGCTCGAGTCAGTAAGAGAACATAGTCTTGTTCTGACGAAAGAACAAAGCTAGAATGCATAAGTAAGGCAACTCGATTCAAGGAGGAAATTAAACCCTACTCTTAAGGTTGAGTAGATTTAAGAAGGTTTAGGCTTGGTTCATTGAGGAAATCCGACCTCTTTATTGGTCGGTCAGCACATAAAAAAGACTCGGTTCCACCAATGGAACCAAACTCGAACACCAGGTTAGTTTTTTATTAGACAAAAAATCTTGGATCATTTTGGGATCTAATCTAATCTACAGGAAGAAGATAAGCTCGAGAGCTCAAGAATCATACTACTTCGAAAATACGGAATGGTGCTCATTTAGGAAAGATTGTCAGAAACAACAAAATTCTCGAAGGCGGATCTTAGTACATCAATCTCCACCTTTGAGAGGGGGCAATGTGAAACTTGACCGTTCATTCACACCATCAACACGCATCTCGAGGCAGACACGTGACAAGGCTTGAGTAAAATTCTATGTAATTAGGGAAAAATCCCAATTTTGGAGGATTCTTCCCTTAGAGGTAATTAAGTTATTTATATAAGGGTAAAATGGGTAATTGTAATTTAACTAGGGTTAACATTTATTTGTAGGTTTTTCTATTTAAAGGCTTGAAGCCATTGTAAAGAAGGAGGAAAAGATCGAGAGGAAGAGGAAGAAGGGGGGAGACCGAGGAGAGGAGATTGTGTAACCGTGAGATTTATAGTGGAACGGCCCCCCGAGCCTATGGACGTAGGCACGTTGCCAAACCACGTAAAAAACCCTTGTGTCGTTTATTTTTCTATATTTTCTCCATTATTTTGTAGATTTAATAATGAAATCGTGATCGATGATGATTTATCATAAAATCAACCTCCACAAGATGCCACCAAACTTTGTTAAACATTCTGAGCATCTCAAAACTCAAATTCCCTTCATTACCATCAAGACGACTCTTAGTCAAGCAATACCGAGGGTTTGAATCCCCCCCTAACACCATCAAGATATCCTTAGTCGAGCGATGCCAAGAGTTCCATTTATCACATAATGTTTGCCAAACATATAAAATTTTAGCAACATTACAGGTATTTTTGTTTTTTGAAAACAATCATTTTTTATTTTCCAAACATTTTCAATAATCAAGCAAGAAGACTCGAAAACAAGTAACACACCAATCTCAAAACAACTTTTTTATT
Organism: Akebia trifoliata; assembly: GCF_017979445.1. Lineage (NCBI taxonomy): Eukaryota > Viridiplantae > Streptophyta > Magnoliopsida > Ranunculales > Lardizabalaceae > Akebia > Akebia trifoliata. The sequence goes on from NC_141378.1 coordinate 35,875,217, forward strand.
CACAGATCTATCAGGAAAAACCTTCTCAAAAAAGGTTATAACGAAAGAAAATACCAACATGAACGAACAAATAGATTGTTTTTTATTAAGTCAACTAATTAGTACATAGCAAATTTCTTATCAAAAATTGGCTAGGCTTGAAGTTCTATTTTTTCATCCTCTTCAGAAGAATCTTCTTTGGCCCAAAAGATTGTTGTTGTCCCACTCTAGAATATCTTTTTCACTTACTTTAATGTAATGGAAATTTCAATTCCTTGATCCAATGTTTTTTATTCATCAACAGTACCATTTGGGAGGTAGAACTTAGCATCAACACAATTAGTTTCCCACGTTGTGAAAGGTTTTCAACTACTTAAATTACCCATTATTACCCTTCTATTGAATATTAAATTGAGGAGGCAACACCTGCATGTCAACGGAACCATCATTTGCCCAACAAAATATGGCAAGAAGTTGTCGCGTTCATTGCACAAAATGTGTGTACGACATCCAATTCCTCAAAAAAAGCAGTATTCCACATGATTGTTGCAGCATTTTTCTACACCCTAGATGATCTATGTTCCTTCCCCCATGATTCTACTGCTCGGTATCCCCAACAACTTGAGCATAGACAAGGGTAGTGTATTCACAGTACTCCCATATCAACTCAAGCAAGTTTCACAAACACAATCCCCATAACCACTTGAATATATAGAGGTCAATTGTGTGGGGAATTGACAAACAAATTGTCCTTGGATCACTACTTTTACTCTTCGTCCTAACTTTTACTCACTTGTGCATTATACATTGTTTCCTTTTATCTCAGTTCTACAGGCTCATTTAACTTTTCCTTGACTTCCACCAATAGAACTTCCCTTGGAGGACTCAATTGTAGAACTTCCTTAGTAAATAAGGTTTCTACTCCATTACTTGATCAGTGTCTCAAAACACTGATTTATCTACACTTTTTCTTAGCATTTATCTTGATTTTTGTCCCTATTTCTCTATATTAAGTAAATAATCATGTTAAGCCTCGAAATATCATGTTGCATGTTCTTCCATACTAATTAGGCTTAATTATGCATAAATAATTATATTTGTCAAAAAATTCTAATTACGTGCGTTCATTCTGCAGATCAAATATCAAACCATCAAATTGGGCCCCGAAATAAAAAAATAGACATTGCATTTCAATCTAGAGTACCAATCAAGCATCCTGGCCAAATTTCAAGGCCAAAAGTTTCAAACCAACCACGGTTGTAATGACTTGAAAATCCTAAAATGTATCTCAAGGAAAGAATTTTAGATCCGTGCATTAATTTAAAAGTATGGTATCTTAATTTTTAATAATTGAGGAAAATTAACTTCACCAATAGATTTAGAAGGATCGAGAAACATACTTTAGCTTGTAAGCACGCCGAAATCTAAAGTCGATTGAAAAAGTTATCAAATCCTCGAGTTTCGCATTAGATATTTTTCCAATAGGTAAACGACACCTTAGAGACGTAATTTGAGGAAACCGATAATACTATTAGATTCGTGTCGAAAAATCACCCGAAATAGAGTATAAGTTTGTCCAATTCGGCATTCGGAAAAAATAATTCCCAAAATGACAAGTATGTCCCAACTTAAGTGATATAAATATCTAAATTCTATAGAAAAATCAGATTTTTCTTATTCTTCTCTCCAAACAAATCTCAACCCTTTTCCTTCAATATTTGAAACTCAGATCTACACTAAACGAGAACGATCCGAGCTTAGGCGCAAGAAGGAAAGTTGGTCCTCTCGCCGAGGGTTACGCGTGGAAGCAAAGAAATCCGATTTTCGCCTGAAGAAAAATTTGGAGATTGGCCGGAGACAATTTTAAACTCCGTTCAACCGTTGAAAATAGCTTAAAGTAGGTTGCCTTCCCTTCTACCTTCTAGTTTTGCGATAATTTCATAGAAAATCCATATGATTGTTGATAAATCGATCGTTTCATTAAGTTTATACATAGTTGAATGATTTGAATCATGTTTGCATGCTTATTTATGATTGATTTTAGTTCATTTGATGTACTATAAGCATTTTATAGTTGGTATAATATTTGGATTGATTTTGGACGAGTTTCGATGAAAAATCAGCAATTCGGAAAAGTATCCGAATGTTGAGTTTGGTTCTAATTTGTTTTGTATTGCTTCCATATAGTATGTATACCCATTTCCTACATTTATTTCATTAAAAACAATTAAGTATTACTTTAAGTTCTTTAATAAATAAATAAATAGTTCGTTTTCAATTTCGACTTTAAAAAATTATTTTTTAACACTTAGTTAAATTTTCATAGATTTTCAGCTTTTATGTCTTATGGTTTTATCTTTGTTTTCGAGTCTCTAGACTCAACCAAAACCATCGAATGGAATTGGTTGATGCTTTATGGATTTCGAATTAATTTAAAAGTAAAATTACTTTAATAGATATGTAGGAAATTAGATGATAGATTGATCGATTTAATTGATGGATGGATAGAGAGAACGTATGTTCTCGACTGATTGATGGGACAGTGCTTCCAGTTCTACGTAGTGGCCATGCCACGTAAAACGTGATAGATAGATAGAGGGATGAGATGGTTGATGGATGGAAATGACAGATAACTGTCACTGGAGGGCACTACCAAATTTTGTTTGTATTTTCGATTAAAAGAAATGATATATTATATACAAAATAAATTATTTTGTTTACCAGTAAAGGTTTGTAGAAAACCCATAAAGAGTGACGCGTTGCTGTGTATCTGGAAGCGGCGAGTCAATCTAGGATAACACTAGATGTCATATGCTCTTCGGTAGTATGGGATACCTTAGAGCATATTACAGCTTATGAAATCCGGGAATTTCTCCTACTTATTTCCTGGGGAACGTTGTGTGTAAAGGCGGTCTCTGTATAGTGTAGGGCTAGGCGGGGTTCACATGCATTGCCTCTTGATAGGCTTCGACGCGAGGGGTTTCCTGGGCTAGTTAGTGATCACTATTAGTCTGTAGTCGTCAAACGGTCGACCTCACCGTTAGTTGAACTCAGTATTGAGTTCTTGGTCAACGGCCAGTCTGAGCCGGATAAATGGTCATCCAACCGTGGTATGCTAGACCGGCCACAAAATCAGATTATAACGATGGGATTCCACATCGGAGGTTAAGTTTGGAATATCGTATTGCCATAGCCGAGGCGGTTATATCGGCGTGTTCCTCTGCTCTCTTATCGATTACACCGCCGTGTTCTTATTATGTATCTTTTTCTTATTTTGTAATGATTGATAGATGTTTTCATTTAAAAGATGCATATGTTACTGTAAATGATTGAAAATGATAGATTGAAAGTTATTATAACTGTTTACTGAGTATGCTTAAACATTTATCGTATGTTACATTATGAAAACTTGCATTATTTAATTGTTCTGATGATTACTCGTGCATGTATGACTCGCTGTTAGAACGGCGTTCATCCTGCTGAGTAACATTCCCCTGTTACTCACCCTATCCTTCCACTTTCAGATTATTCAGCTATTGAAGAGCCGTTCTTTGAGGAGTCTTTTGAGGAAGTCCTCGAGGAAGAACAAATTGATGTCTTGCCACCACCGTGTCTTAGACGATTAGTAGGGAATCCTAGTGGTTTTTGTTTGTAGATAAGAAATATGTTAGTTTAGAAATTTTTGTAACCTGATGAATTATGATATTTAGGATCTCGACTTATATCAGTGTTTGTCGATTTCTTTCGCTTACTCTAGACTCTCGTATAGATATTAGTCAAATGTTTATTCCGCTGCGTATATTTTCTTTTCATAAATATTATTATTTGTGAATGTTCTATTAAGTTGTGTGATTGATTACCTCACACCTCAAGATTCTGATTGATGAATCATAGGGATTCGTGTTGGGATTTTGGGGCGTGACAACGGTGCATTGAGTAACTTGGGGGGTGTGGTGGACCTCGGTTGGAGCGCCCTAAAATTGTGCGAGTGTGCTTCACACGTGATCTTATCCACAATAACTAAGGCGGCTAAGAATGGATCCTCCCAGAACCTAAAATTTCTATAAATAGAGCATTTCTCAATGTAGAAATGGCTCTTTCTTGGGCACCTTCTTGGGCCCCCTTCTAGGGTCCCTCTTGGCTTCTTGCCTTTCTTCCTTTAACCTAAGGCCTTTGGCATTTTCTTTTGTATTTTTTATTTTCTAGCCTTGAAGAGATTGTAATTATCTTTATCTAATGAAGCAAGGCTTGTTCTTCTTCATCTATCTTTCTCTATCACTTGCAATGACCTTAGACTAATCTCCCCTCCATTGGAGAGTGGAGAAGCCTAGAGCAAGATTACCTAGTTGTATTTAGTTTATTTACCTCTTAATTTCCTTTAATGTTTATGAATTCTCTTCAAAGATTGTCCACTCCTATGGATTAAGGCTAGAGATGAATTCTTACACCTTTTATGCTTAACCTAGATGCTTCAAACTTATATAAGATCAAGATATATTATGCTTAATCTAGATATTTGGTAGTAAGAGATTCACATATTAGAAAGTGAAGGAATTCTACTCTAGTGTTCTTTAATTTGATTTTATTTGCTAAATCTTCCGATCTAAGGATCTAACACCAAGCCTTTATGATTGAGTTATCAAAAAGGTTAGAAGTTAGATTGTGATTTAGTAATTTGCTCTAAGTAGATTCCTTTCTAATAATATTTCCCTCTATAGTTTTTGCTTTAATGTCATTTCTATTAGTTTACCTTTCCAGCAACTTTTATTTTCTTCTGGTAAATTCAAAAATACAAAAACAGATTTATTAGTTGGCTTAGATTAATTTTGTAATCTTAGCTTGATTCTACCCCTTTTTTCTTTGGTTCAATCCCTTACTTGCCCTGTAAATCAAGGAAAGTTACATTTATATTAATTTTTATGGGAAGGACAACGATAGTCCCATCATTATTCTTATACAAAGCTTCAGCCAAAACTCTCTAGAACTAGTCTTGTTCCTAAAAAAATTGTAAGACATCAAATACTAAAACCACGGCTTGTATTTTACATAAGTGGGCCACTAGATCGAACAACGATTGAGAAGTCAAGGCCTAATTGCTATCTTCAACCATTTGATACTTCCTTTAACTCATCTTGGCTAACTACTTAGCAATATTTGAGTCATCTTTCTTCTCAATCACTTTCTACTTCCCAAAGACTCTAACATTCGGCTCCCCTACTTGCTTGGTAATTCTTTTCCCATCATTCCCTAAAGTCAAACCATTCTCTTTCTCTTCATTTATTATAACATTCCCTTTCTCCTTTCCTCCCTTTCCTACTTCTTTTGTCTAGTTTCTACAACCATGGAAATATTTTCTTTGCCACCTTCACCCTTGCAAATGATTGAAGTGTGATGAGTTTTCATCCGTTCTACAGAAGCCAAAACTTTTTTCCCTTAGCAACCTGATTATATATAACAGTATGTAATCTAAAGCAAAATTATGTGGCGTGACTAGGTATCAAAAAAAAAATCTCACCAACCTGTTTCATCAATCAAATTATTCAGCTTGTCCCTCATATTTGAATGTGGTAACACGATCAAGTTATTTTCTAGGATCCAACAAATGCTAGAGTTTGGACACTTAATTAACCAAAAGAGCCCTCCATTATAAGACCCCCATATTTATAAATGCACAAGGGGATTACATGTAAAAGAAAAGATTGAAATTACAAAAATGTAGTTTGAATTGCTTTTTATTCTGTCCAAATCGCTATATAGAGATTTGAACAAAAACTTGGGTTATCTACTTCTTTAGTCTTTACTTTGGCCTCACTTATTCCCAACTTCCATCTTAAACTTGAATCACACTCCTTTTTTAGCATCTACAGCCATTTTTGAGATCCAATGTGTTTGTTTCAGACACAAAATGCTACTAACCAGTGGACCATCTTGTTAAGTGGAGAACATGTCAGTTTCAAATTGCACTTGGAATATAGAGACAGAGCTACAAAAGATTGACCTAAATCTCTTGGAGTGCTATCATGGTTTATTTTGCTAGAAGCAAAATTCTCTTACGTGGGAGGAGTTGATAGGGACATCAAACATCAGCCCGTAAGTATTATCAAATGAGGAAACCACAAGTTTTCATGGGGCCAATGATAGCTATGAAGAGGACTCGAAGAATCCATGTGTAAAATCTTTGGAAGACTCAACATGCATGTAGACTATGTTTTGATAGAAGAGGACTTGTTGGATGAGAAAGAATGACCAACACATGACCATAATGTTAGAATGCTTTGGATTTATTTTATTTTATTGTTTGACTAATTTTATTTTATTTTGTTTGACTTATTTTTATCTTTTATTACCCCATGATCATAATATAAATGTTAGGGGATAGTTTGATAATTTTATTATGTCTTTTATTAAATTTCTATGGGTTGAAAATTTGAAGGAGACAAAATTATGAAAATTAGGGTATTTTTGTAATTTTCATCTTTGAGTAAGGGTAATTTAGTATTTTGCTTTTTAGGATTTTGTTTTAATATTTGAAAACATCCTTATACTATTTTACTAGATCTCTGTTTAAGTAAAATTTATAGACTTTTTTGTTTCTTTACTTGAAGATTGGGGCATTCAAATTTATGAACCATATATCAATCTACTCCATTTACTTTTTGATTTACAAGTAGAACAATTTTTTTTTCTTATTTTTTATTTCTCATAGGTTTCTCTCAATTTTTTTGTTTCTAAACATTAAATCAGTTCAGACCAACATCTTTTAGTCACTACACCTAATAATAGGTACTAGATGACTAATTTATTGTGTTTTCTGGGTTTATTTGTTATTTCCTTTATTAGAAAGAATAGCTTAAAATTTGCAAAAGTTTTATTATAAAAGGGATGAGGACATAAGACAAGATATCTCTTTTTTCCTCTTTTCATCTTTTCTACTCTCCTCTCATCTCTCTTCTCTTGCTCTTCCCGCTCCTAAGAATCCCTATAACAATGTCAACTTGGTATCAAAGCCTCCTACAAAAGCTTCTGAAAAGCGAAGAGCTCTCCTCCTCAAAAAATGGCCAATCCCTTTTTCAACTGCTTGTAATGCACGTATCGAAGAAAGTGTTGTTGGTGTTCTTCGTTGGTTGTTTTTGGTGAGTCTCAATTTGTGCAAGCCAATGAAACTCTTTATTCTCGATTTCGTGGAGAATCAACTGAGAGAGATCGAAAACAGTCCCGACTATTACCGCCCCCCTACTAGATCAGCCTTGATTCTCTTTTCTGTTTTGGGTGCTCTTCTTTTGCGGCTTGTGTGTATCTTGCGTTGTCTTGGTTGCCTTCTAAGCGTAAATGGCTTCCTTTGGCTCCTTTCATGTCACTTTCGGGTTTCTTAAAAACCGAAACATTTTCAAGACATTCAAAACATTCCTATTAAGTCTTTCAAATGATACCTAGGTCAAGGGGTATAACATTAGTTTGAAAATACAAAGTTTGTCAAATATTTACTTAAATATGAAGGAGTTTCTCTAAATCGCTCAAGTCTTTCAAAGGAGAGTGAGGTCAAAGGCACATTATCAATTTTCTCTCTCGAATCTCAATCTGAGATTTTTTTTTTTTAAAACAATGAAACTTAGAAGAAGAAGAAACCTGACCTCGAACTCCAATGTCATCGATCCAGGTATGTTCTCTCTCTCTTTCTCTCTCTCTCTCCTACATCCTTTTAGACAGTCGGATACACAGAGAAAAGGGTCCAAAACAATCAGATTCACAAGGAAAATGATACATTTGGAACCGAAACCATGTATGTTTCGATTCCATAGATGTATCGTCTAGGATGTTGAAAATCCGAGACATTTCGACCGATACAAACCGAAACGAAACGAAATTTTAAACCATATTCTCAAGTTCGGAGTTACAGCGATAACCTTTGTCTTCAAATTGCCACAGTTAGTGATCTCAATCAGCCAAGAGGTACATTCATGGTTGTGGAAAGGTGGGGTACGTAAATGGGAAGCTTCCTTATCCCGATTCAGAGGATGTGTTGTTTGAGAAATGGGATTCCTTGGTGATTTCTTGGCTCTTAAATTCTATGCATTCATCTATTAGTCGAGACCTTCTGTTCTTGGAAACGTCAGGGGGGAGACATTAGCTTCCTTCTTTTCTTCCCTACGTATTAAGAGGAAAGAATTAGACCATTATTGAGTTGTTCAATGGGAATCTCCCAAAGATGGCCAGGTTTATAGGCGATTACTGGAGGAAGACCGTGTGTGTGAATTCTTGGTGAGTCTCAACCTAAAATATGAGATAGTGTGGGTGCAACTCTTAAGCAAGGAGCGAACTTCCCTCTCTGACTGCGGTATATTCTATCATTCAAAGTGAGGAAAGTTCTCGTGCTGCTATTGCTTCCTCCACCTACAAGAGATCGTTCTGCTCTTGTATCGGTGTTTTCCCTTCCACCAAAGGGAAATCCGAGTGGACCTCGCAAACTTTCTTTTATTAGTGATGGGAAGAAGATTTGGAAATGTGATCATAGTGGGAAGATCAATCATTCCAAATAGCGTTGTTGGAATCTACACGAAAAACCTCCTATGAAGTCTGTCAAAGGAGGTGCCCACCTAGTGACTGCTTCTACTCCTGTGTCATCTAGTTCGGTTGATGTGTCTCCTACGTCTCATGAGGAGATTGAGAAACTCAGGGGTCTTCTAGCCATGGTTTCAAAACTCGGTTTGATGTCCCGTCTCGTCAATGGACGAGACCGAGTTGTCTCAAACGAGTCAATTCGTCTTGTACAAGACAATCCATTTAACTTGGTTTAAATTTCTGAACTTATAAGGGGACGAACATATGGAATAAAATTTTCTGTATTGGCACACTTCTCTCACTAGTTTACACTGGTTCTCCTTATAGGAGAGAATATAAGCACAAAATCAGCAAACTGATTAGCACAAAATCAGCATTTTCAACAGCTAGTTGGCCGAACTAATTTCCTAATTTACAGCATTGACTAATTATTCTATTTACAACAAATATATCTAACAAAACTCCTAATATTCAATGATATTACTACCAAATCTTTCCTTTTCAACACTCTCCCTCAAACTGGTTTGAAGATATCCTCCATAGCCACCTTGCCAATTAGTCTGTCAAACTGTCTTGTAGGAAGTCTCTTTGTAAGTACATCTGCAACTTGATCGGTAATCGAAATGTATGGCATACAGATCAATCCGTTTTCGAGTTTTTCCTTGATGAAGTTTGCCTACCTCCACGTGCTTTGTTCTGTCATGAAGCACTGGATTGTGAGCGATCGAAATTGTAGCTTTATTGTCACAATACACTTTCATAGGCAACGGATTAGAGATCTTCAACTATTCCAATAGTCTCTTAATCAACATCTCACAAATTCCATGAGAAACTGATCTAATCTCGATCTCTACGCTGCTTCTTGCTACTGCATTCTGCTTTTTACTCCGCCAGGTGACAAGGTTGCCTCCAACAAACGTGCAATAACCGAAAGTTAACCATCTATCAATAGCACTCCCAACCCAATCTGAATCAGTATAGGCTTCAACTTGCAAATGCTCACGATTTTTGAATAGTAGACCTCTTCCAAGTGTCCCTTTTAGGTATCTAAGAATTCTATAGACTGCATCAAAATGTTTTTGTCTAGGTGAATGCATGAACTAGCTAACCATGCTGACTGCAAATGCTATATCTGGACGTGTATGTGACAAGTAGATCAGTCTTCCAACAAGTTTCTGATACTGCTCTCTATTCAGAACTTCTTCATCTTTAGAAGGTTGTAGCTTAAGGTTGGGCTCAATAGGTGTCTCGGTTGGTTTACATCCTAACAGACCTGTCTCATCAAATAAATCAACATATTTACATTGATTCAAAAATATACCTTCTTTGGATCTAGCAAACTCCATTCCAAGAAAGTATTTTAATGCACCCAAATCCTTGATCTCGAAGTCAGCTGCAAGTCTCTTTTTTAGTCTTTCCAATTCTTCATTATCATCACCTGTCAAGATTATATCATCCACATAGACAATTAAGATTGCAACCTTGCCTTCTCTACTATATTTGTAGAACATGGTATGGTCAGCTTGGCTCTGACAATAGCCACAACTCTTCACAGCTCTCCCAAATCTCTCAAACCAAGCTCTAGGGGACTGTTTGAGACCATATAAAAACTTTTCTAGTCTACAGACTTTATTTGGTCCCAATTTTCCCTCAAACTCAGGTGGTAGACTCATAAAGACCTCCTCCTCAAGATCTCCATTTAAAAAAGTATTTTTTACATCAAATTGGTGTAATGGCCAGTTGAAATTTACAGCTAAAAATAATAAGATTCTGATTGACTTTATTTTGGCTACAGGAGCAAAGGTTTCCTAATAATCAATCCCATAGGTTTGGGTGAACCCTTTTGCTACTAGTCTTGCCTTATACCTCTCAATGCTACCATCAACTTTACATTTCACAGTAAAGACCCACTTGCAACCTCCTGTTCTTTTCTCTTTAGGTAAATCAACTATCTCCCAAATACCACTTCTTCTAAGAGCATTCATCTCTTCCATCACTGCTAATTTCCAATTTGGATCATCAAGAGCTTCCTGAATGTTTCTTGGGACAAACAAATGTTGAGATTTTTGAGATTAAAGCCCTATGAGTATGAGAGAGTTTTTCATAAAAAGGTATTTGGCAATGGGATATTTGGTGCAAGTTCGGGTTCCTTTCCTACCAGCTATAGGAATATCAAGGTCTGATGGTTCTTGGTTAGGAGAAAACAAAACTACCTATGATATCTAGAGGTCCAGTTCCTGAAGGTCGAGATTGATCATTTCCAAGAGGAATAGACTAACTTTGACTCTTTCGATAAGGTCTTCCCCGAGTATAAACTAGAGGCTCAGTATTGGGATTTTTTAGACTCAGTTGTAGTGATTCTCCCCCTGTTTCAGATATGGTAATGTTCAGTACTATATGACTAGGATTCCCTTCATTGTTTTCATTGATTCTATCACATTGTTCCTGACTTTGAATATTGGTAATAACAATAGGATGAGAAGAATGAGATAAAGTAGCCAAAATCATATTTGATAAAGGAGTTGGAGATAAATCCGAAAAATTTTCTTCCATCACCTCATAAAAAATTTCTTCCATCATCTCATTCTCCCCTGAAGAGAATTTTTGTGAAAATAGGATTTATTTTCAAAGAAAGAGACATCCATACTCACATAAAATTTTCTTGTTTGGGGATTATAGCACTTATATCCCTTTTTATTAGAAGCATACCCTATAAAAACACATTTTTCAGCCCAAGGATCAAGTTTGGACCGAGTATTATTGGGTATATAAACAAAAGCAATGCAGCCAAAAACCTTGAGAGGTAAATCCGAGTACATCCTTGATAACGGAAAAAAAAATTTGGAAACATTCTAATGGTGTGCTATATTTTAAAACACGTGTAGGCATTCTGTTAATCAGATAAGAGGCTATTAAAACAGCTCCCCCCCAAAGATATTTTGGAACATTCATTGAAAACATTAAAGCACGAGCCACTTAAAGTAAATGCTTATTTTTTCTTTCAGCAATTCCGTTTTGTTGAGGGGTATCCACACAAGTAGACTGATGATGTATCCCCTTTTCCTTCAAAAAACTTCCCAAAAGTTCATTAAAATACTCAGTTCCATTATCGGTGTGAAGAATACTAATTTTTGTTTGAAACTGAGTTTCAACCATTGTGTAAAATTCTTTAAAAAGTTTTTCCACCTCAGACTTTTCATTCATCAAATAAACCAAACACAAACGGGTATGATCATCTATAAAAGTAACAAACCATTTTTTCCTAGAGATAGTATTGACTCTTGAAGGTCTCCAAACATCACTATGTATTAAATAAAATGGTTTTGAAGAAGTATAAGGTTTTGGTAAATAAGTAGTACGAGGACTCTTAGATAAGCGACAACTTTCACAATAAAACGATAAACAATCCAAACCCTTAAATAAAGTACGAAACAAATGTTAAAGATATGGAAAACTAGGATGTCCTAGTCTTAAGTGTCAAAGCATTATTTGTTCATAAACAGAATTAGAACTGACACTACTAAGACCCTGAGCCTTTTTATTACTAGAGAAGTCACCATCAAAGTAGTAAACTCCATCTATCATCTTAGCACTATCAATCTTCTTCCTCAAACTCCGATCCTGAAACTCATAGTAAGAATCACAGAAAATTACACGGCAATTAGATTCTTTGGTTAGTTTACTCACAGAAAAAAAGTTACAGGCTAGTTTAGGGACATGGAAAACAGATTTAAGATCTATATTCTCGAATAATTTTATCAAACCTTTTCCTGCAATGAGTGAGAAACTACCATCTGCAATTCTAATTTTTTCAAGGCCAGAACATGGCGAGTAAGTGTTAACAAGATTGGAAAGGTTGGTCATATGATTAGAGACTCCAAAATCGACGATCCATGAAGTAGGATTTAAACAACAAGAAAGGGCATTAGGTGCACTACCTATTTGTGCAAGAGAAACATTAGGAATACCAGATGAGAAATTAGATTTCAGCAGCTTCAGAAGGTGATCCATCTGTTCCTTGCTGAAGGGACTTGTCTCAGCTTCATTGGAGGTGGGAACCGCACAACTGTTTCTGTCACCAGACTTGTTCTTCCAATTCGTTGATTTTTCGTGGATTTTCCAGCAGGTCTCTCGAGTATGGCGCGGTTTGTTGCAGTAGTCGCACCAAACCTATGGCTACTCTTCAGGTTTTCGTTGAAAATTGGCTGCTTTATTAGCAGTAGCCTCGACAACAACAAGGGCAAAACTCTCAACAGGCCCGCTAGTAATCTTCTTCCCCAGCATTACATGTTTGCAACTCTCTTCTCTTCGAACCTTAGCAAACACCTCACCAATTGGAGGAAATGGAGTCCTGCCAATGATCCGTCCCCGTACTTCATCAAATTCCACTTTGAGCCTAGCAAGGAATTTGTAAATGTGATGAGCCTCCACGGTCCATTTGTTGTGATTGGCATCTTTAGTGGATTTCCATTCATAATCATTGAACAGATCTAAGTCTTGCCAAAGGCACTTCAATGAATTGAAATACTTGGTGATCGAGTTTTCCCCCTGCCAAATCTCATCAAGTTTCAAAGTCAATTCATAGACCTGAGACTGATTTCCCAAATCAGAGTACATCTGATTCACATTGTCCCAAAGTTCTTTGACCGTGGAGTAACATGTATAGTTGGAGCTAATATCCTTGTCCATGGAGTTCACGCCAAGTCATCACCATTGAATTTTCGGCATCCCAGGTTGCAAACGTTGAGTCCTCTAGTGTTGGTGCCTTTTTGTCTCCCGTCAGGTACCCGATCTTTCCCCGTCCTGTGATATACATTCGAACAGACTGGGACTACCGTAAATAATTGTCACCATTAAGGTGAATAGTGGTGATCTGAACAGAGTTGCTTGGCTAGGTTGTGAGAGACGGGATTGACTTGGAGGAAACGTCAGACATGGCCGATCAGCAAAGAAATTATACAGGAAATTTTATTTTTTAGGGGGGCTTTGATACCATCTGAACTTGAAAGGGACGAAAACATAGAACAAAATTTTATATATTGGCACACTTATCTCACTAGTTTACACTGGTTCTCCTTATAGGAGAGAATATAAGCACAAAATCAGCATTTTCAACAACTAGCTGGCCCAACTAATTTCCTAATTTACAGCATTGACTAATTATTCTATTTACAGCAAATATAACTAACAAAACTCCTAATATTCAGTGATATTACTACCAAATCTTTCCTTTTCAACAAAATTGATCAATTAATAAATGTTTAAATTAAAATAATTATAACTTTTTAATAAAATAAAATAGATTAGAATATGTTTAGTGATAAAATCATGTTTTATTTATATAATAAATATTAAATCCTAAAAAATTAATTATTTTAATCAAAATCTACAAAATTCCGATTGACTCAGTTGAGTTTTATTGACTTAGTCGAGATTTTCAAAATATCGTCTGACATCTCGTTTATCTAGCAAGATGATGTGCACACTAAGACACCATGAAAATCCGTATCTCAAATGTAAGAGACCGAGACAACTCGAGCAAGTCATCTCAATCTCAGACGAGATTTAAAACCATGCTTCTAGCTTGTCTTGATCAAGGATCTTCTACATCTTCAGTTTTTGCTCACATGGGTATTTTGGCATCTGTAAATTTTGCATATGTTTCTTTTTCCTCCTGGATCATTGATTCAGGAGCCTCTGATCACTGGTACGTCATCACTTTCTCGTCCTATACTTCATATTATGGTAGGGATAAAGTGTGGATTGCAGATAGCTCCCTCTCTTCCATTTCTAGATAAGGAGTCATCCCCCTCTTAGACACTCCATCCTTATCTTCAGTTCTACATGCTCTTAAATTGACTACCAATCTTTTAACTGTGAGTAACTTGACGAAGACACTCAACTACAGTGTTACATTTTATCCCTTTCATTGTATGTTTTAGGACTCGACCACGAGGATGATGATTGAACTAGGCGTGAAACTAGTGGCTTCTACTTTTTGGATTGAGCACTTCGTCCCCTTCTGCGTATTAGTCTTTTGTTTTTAGCTCGTCTAAAGCTATATCTACATGTGGCATGCTCACTTAGGCCACCTCTCTTTTAGGTCTTTACATGTTTTGCTTCTGAAGTTGTTTGTGTTAATTTCTTTTTAGAGTTTATAGTGTGAAGTCTATCAGTTATCTAAGCATTGTAGAACCTCTTTTTATCCTAGTAATATAAGAAGTTTGTTTCCTTTTCACATTATTCATACTAATGCATGGGGCCTTGTCCTATTGTCTCTCTGAATGGCTATCAATATTTTATTACATTTGTGGATGATTTTTCACATGCTACGTGAATGTATTTATCGAGGTCTCGTGATGAAGTTTCAAATCTTATCAAGAACTTCCATAAAATGGTGTTAAATCATTATGACAATAATATTACGATCTTCAAGTCCAACAAAGTTGTTGAATACTTTGAAGGAGAGTTTGAGCACTATCTAGTTGAGTTTGGTATTATTCATGAGAGCACTTGTCCCCATACTCCCCAGCAAAATAGCGTCGCTGAGCACAAGAATCGCCACTTATTAGGAGTGGCACGTGAACTCCTCATGAATGCCACCATGCCTAAGAGATATTGGGGAGATGGTGTTTTTACAGTTGTCTACTAGATTAATCGCATGTCATCCCGAGTTATTGGGCTTAAGATTCCATATCAGCTCCTTTATCCTTATAAACCTCCCTTCATTGTTCCTCCCAAAGTGTTTGGAGGTCTTTGATTCGTCTACATTTTGGGTTCAAGTCATGCCAAGTTGGATCATAAAGCTATCCATTGTGTTTTCTTCGATTATTCTCCAACTCGGAAGGGGTATAAAGCTTTTGATCCGCTTACATCTCGTCGATATGTCTCCATGGATGTCACCTTTTTTGAGAATGTTCCTTTCTTTAGGTCCTCCGCTTCCAAATCTCTTCAAGGGGAGAAATATGATGAGCTGAATTATGATGTGTTTGCAGAGTTGTGTCCTCTCTCTATTCCCATTCATGATGCCCATTCCTGATGTTCCCACCTTCCTGTTGAGTAAGCCTGCAATGCAAACACATCAAAATAAAGTCTATGCACGACGTAAGGGAAAGGAGATGGCCACAATAACACCCCAATTCCAATCAGATTCCTCGAAGTCAAGTATTATCTCTCATCCACCTCCTATTCCAACTGGTCTTGATGTTCATATTGCAGTACGCAAGAGTAAGCGTAGTTGCACTATGCAAGAGTAAACGTAGTTGCACTTCTTATCGCATCTATAAATATGTGTCATATGCATCTTTGTCTCCATCCTTTCGTGCCTTTACTATTGTTGTCACCCATGTTTTTATCCCCTCTACTATTGCAGAAGCTCTTTCCTTCCCCAAGTGGAAGCGTACCATGCAGTAAGAAATGGATACTCAGTTTAAGAATGACACTTGGGAGCTAGTTGATCTTCCCAAGGATAAAAAAAGCAGTCGATTGCAGATGGGTCTACACCTTGAAACACAAGCCTAATGGATTTGTAGATAGATACAAGGCTCATCTTGTCGCAAAAGGGTACTCATAGACCTATGGGATAGACTATAGTGAAACTTTTCCTTCAGTGGCCAAGATAAACTCCATCAGAGTATTGTTATCGTTGGCAACAAATCAGTCATGACAAATATATCAATTGGATGTGAAAAATGCCTTCCTACATGGAGATCTCAAGGAAGAAGTGTATACGTCCTCGCCTATAGGGTCCAAATCAACTCACAATGAAGGCAAGGTGTGTCGCCTTAAGGGATCTATTTATGGTCTGAAGTAGTCTCCTCGTGCATGGTTTGACAAGTTCAATCAAGTAATGAAAAGGATGGGATACACTCAAAGTTTTTCCTATCACACCTTGTTTGTTAAAGGGATGGTGAATTCATCACAACCCTTATTGTGTATGTGGATGACATTGTGGTGATTGGAAATTTTCCTCTAGAGGTTCAAGGCCTGAAGTCATTTCAAGCACAAGAGTTTGAGATCAACGATCTAGGATGCCTAAAGTACTTCCTCAGAATAGAGGTTGCTCATTCAAAGGGGGAATCTTTATCTCTCAGAGGAAGTACGTTCTTAATCTTCTCAAGCATACAGGGAAACTGCCTGTCTCTACTCTTATTGATCCAAATCACAAACTGAGTAAGGCAGGGGGAGATTTGTTTCCAAATAAAGAGATGTACCAAGGACTAGTGGGTCATCTGATGTATTTGTCTTTGACAAGACCAGATATTGCTTATGTTGTGAGTGTGATCAGCCAATACATGCACTCTCCTATAACTCATCATCTTGCAGCAGCCGAACAGGTTGTGTTACCTAAAATCTTGTCCAAGGAAAGGAATTATATTTGCTAATCATGGTCACCTCAAGCTGGAAGCTTTCTCAAATGTTGAGTAAGTTGGATCAGTGGATCACAGACGATCTACATATGGGTATTGTGTCTTTCTTGGAAGTAATCTTGTGTTGTGGAGAAGTAAGAAGCAGTTTGTTGTTGCTAGATCGAGCATTGAAGCCGAGTATAAAGCCATGGCTCATAGTGTAGCAGAACTCTTGTGGTTGAGATCTCTCCTACAAGATCTTGGGGTTATGACTCCCCATCCTATGAAGTTGTATTGTGATAACAAAGCTGCCATAAGCATTGCTCGTAACCCAGTCCAGCATGATCGCACCAAACAAATTGAGGTTTGTGGGAAAACATGTTAATAACTTGTATTCTATAAGTGTATAGTTAGCTATTTTACGAAATTTTGTAACAGTCTGTATTCCTAGAATCAGGCTGATTTGGTTAGTTTCCTATTCTGTTAGAATCTGTATTCCTAGAATTAGGCTATTCTGTTAGAATCTATATTCCTAGAATCAGGCTTATTTGGTTAGTTTCCTACTCTGTTAGAATATCCCATAAATCATGGGATCTGATATAACCTAGTTAGTTTTCCTTTTCTGCTACTAGGGTTGATGTATATAGCTAACAATTTGTGTATTATTCGAAAGAATGAATACAAAATTCTTCCACGAAGTGTTTCTCAATTTGTGTCATGGTATCAGAGCCTTAGGATCTTTTCTGGAATTAAAAACCTCTTCACACAGGCCTTCATTGCACTTTCTGTTCAGCCCTCATTGCTGAAATTTCTTAGAGTAGTTTCCATTCTTATTTCTACCTTTGCCAGCCTTCATTGCTGGTGGTTTCCATTTCGAGTGATCGGTCTTAATCGCCAAGAGATCATTGTTCGTGAAAAATGTCAGAGGTTGCAGAGATGACCGTTACAGCACAATCGGAGGAGATTGTTCGATCCCAACAACCTGGGGATTTGCAAAATATCCAGGCAGCATATAGGCTGAATGAAAAAAACCACCTCAAATGGTCTCAACTTGTCTGCGCCGTGCTGAAGGGAAAGGGAAAGATCAACCATCTCATAGGTACGGGGCCGAAACCAGGAGATCCTCGTTTTGAAGCATCGGATGAAGAAGATTCCATGATTATGGCATGGCTGTGGAATTCTATGATTCTTGAGATTTGTGACACATGTATATTCTTAGCTACTGCCAAGGATATTTGGGATGCGATTCAATAGACATACTCAAAAGCAAGAAATACGGCTCAAGTATATGAAGTGAAGGTGAAGACGATATTGCAGCAAAACAAGGGAGTAAATCTGTTACTAAATATGCCAACCAATTGAAATCTCTGTGGCAAGAACTTGATCATTATAGAGTAATAAAAACCAAGTGTCCTGAAGATGCCGCTGTTCTAAAGGATTTCATCGAGCAAGATAGAGTCTATGATTTTCTTGTTAGACTTAATCCAAGATTTGATTAAGGATTCATATTCTTGGCAAGCAGGAAGTTACGTGTTTTAATGAGGTGGTGGCACTGATTTGAGGCAAGGAAAGCAGAAGAGGTCTGATGCTTGAACCACAGAACATGGACAG
>NC_141378.1:35898713-36000660 GCF_017979445.1 Akebia trifoliata
AACAAACATTTTGACAAACATTTTGGCAAAACATTTTTCAAAATATGGGTTACAGGTTTTGGAATGGGCTGATTTTTGGTGAGGATGATCTCTACAGGGAATAGATCATCATCACCAAAAATCAGCCCATTCCAAAACTTCTAACCCATCAAAAATGGTTTACAAAAAATGGACGGTTCACAATTTTTCAACCTGTTAACATGGGGCTAGAAGTTTTGGAATGGGCTGATTTTTGATGAGGATGATCTCCTCACCGTAGAGATCATCCTCACCAAAAATCAGCCCATTCCAAAACCTCTAACCCATGTTTTGAAAAATGTTTTGCCAAAATGTTTGTCAAAATGTTTGTTGCTGAAAGGGACCCATATATATATATAAATATAATGATAAAATAAAATAATAAAAGGTCAAAACAAGATGAAGAAAAAGACGTCTTAAAGACACCAATACAACCAATTGTCAATCTCAAGAAAGCACATCTTAAACAACAAGCAGAATTGACAGTGATCCTGAGTTTTTAAGCTTAGGATTCTTCAAAGACGTAAAAGAACCTACACTACAATTGTAAACTTCACAAAGATATCATTGATTTTTATTTTTATTTTTGATAAGTCAAGATATCATTGATGCTTAAAGGGATGGAATAAGCTTGAGAAAAGGTACTTTTGAAACTATGACACTCATTTATATCTCAAATCTAAGGCCTCAATGGAATTTGAAAGTGTATTTTAGCATTGCGATTGACCAAAAAAAATAAATAACATTTCATCAAAATGCTTTTGAGTTTCAACTGAGGTTATTTTATCTTTTAGTACCTTGACAAAGTAGAATGGCCAAATGGGATTTAAGTAGACATTCCCAAATAGTTGGGATAAAGCTTTACTTATTTGATCAATTTTTATTGATAAAAGTTGGCATTATGAATATAGAGCTATGGTATGATGTCAGACTCAAAATCTAAGATTGATGGCTTTTGGCATAAAAGTTAGATTGAACCATACTACTCATATTACAACCATGACTGATACTACCTATCCAAAAAAAGAAAAAACTACTAATACCATCAACAGATTTTGATATAGACATAGAATAGATGCAACTAACACTTATGACAAAAAGGATCGCCCAAAAGCCTAAAAATTTTCAATAATGTTTACAGGGCTATTCTCAGTAATCCAAGCCAAAAAAAACATAATTTATATCTCATTTCTTCCAAAAAATAATTCCAAGCACCCTCATTTAGCATGCCATTCCTCGGGAGTACAGACAAAATGATGGTAACGTTCTCGAGGTTCGAGAAATTCCAGAAAAATCAAAATCTTTAGAACCATATGATATATGTACCTGTAGATCAGAAGCTGCATCTCAGAGAGATTGTGGTGAGCCAGTATCAAGTAAAAAGCTTCGGCTACAATAAGACCTAGAAGTACTTGAAGAAGAAGGAAGACATTTTGCATCACCACTATGAAAGATCACCTTTCCCTTACTAGTCCTTCCACCACTTTCGGTGCCTTCATAATCTTCATCTTCCATAGCTTGTACAAACCCACTGTGCATTGGATCTGAACTCTCATACAACAGCCTTAGAACCTGTTTAATCGAAGGCCTCATCCTTCCTTCTCTTTGGGTGCACCATTGCACAATCGTCACAACTGTTTGTAATTGTTCTATGTCAAAGGAGTCCCTGATCGCAGAGTCAACTAGTTCGGGAAACCTAGATTCAGTTTCCATGTATATCTGAGACCATTCAACTAGATTCCTACTGTCTTGTATCGCTCGCCTAGCAGTCACTAACTCCAACAACAGCACACCATAGCTGTATACATCACTCTTCTCACTCAACTCCTGAGTTATCACATATTCAGGATCCATATAACCTGTGCACCATATAAGATTTAAGCTTGATTGGAACAAATAAATAAATAAATATATGGGTCAGGATCGGGGGACAACTATTTGTTACAATCTTTTTTACAACACCACCGGATGTCATCCATTTTTTCAATGTTTTTTACAACACCATTGGAAGCCGTAGGATCTTGTAAAATGGATGTTATCCGGGCATTGTAAAAAAATGTTGTAACAATAGCTTCCCCCTATCCTAACCCTATATATAAATATAGAAACCATGTTTGAAGTGTCAAAGATTGTTCCTCACCTGGAGTTCCCCGGATATCTGTGTTCACAGGCTCAAAGCTAATCGCACCACTTTTTGAAGCATGTGCAAGGCCAAAGTCCGCAACCTAGAGAAAGGAGAAGGTTTATTCCCCCCGAGTGATCAAAGCTGAGCTCAATACTAGAAATCCCACATATGCAGCAAATTAGATACCTTTGCAACGAAGTTCTCATCCAGTAGAATGTTACTGGACTTTATATCTCTGTGACAGAGAGGAGGATCACAATAGAAATGGAGGTACTCCTGCATTTGGGAAAACCAAATGAGTGTACCAGTAAGTAAAGAGGACAAGAGTTGATTGCATTCACACCCACATAATCAAATTTAAAGTTTAACGTCAGTCCAAGAGAAGGGCATGATTTTTTTTCTTTATTAATGAGTAAGCAGGACTTGAACCCACGACATCAAAGTTGAATTGCAACATGTCAACCAACTGAAGCTATGTTACCTGATTTGTGGGTTTGCTCAGTTCAAATTAGGGTTTGCAGTTCATGATTCGCCACTCGAGAATAAACCCGCTTTGTAGGGTGGAGACGAGGGCATTTGAAGGTTGAAATGATGTACTGGGTAAAAAGTAGATTGAAGATGGCAGATTTTGGAGAAAAAAAAATCAAGTTTTTTTTATTCATATGTTGAAGATGAGGGTATTCGGTAATTTTTCATTAGTCTATTAATAAATACCAACGTCAAAAGGGCAAAGGGGCATGCTATCAATTTGAAATTCTATGGGGATATCTCATATATTATCAAAATGTAGAGGGAGATTTAAAAAAATTAAAGTAAATGGAGTCCGTTGGGTTTGCTACATTTCATGAACCCTACCGCGATCTGGTTCGGTTCAAACTGGTTCGTGGTTTGGTTTTACTAACGAATTGGGTAACCCTGGACCTGGATCCAAGACAAAGAAATGAGCATGATATTACATATTACCAGAGCATTCGCCACATCAATGGCAATTTGGATTCGAGTTTGCCAACTTAGTGGAGTATTTCTTGGAGCTGCACAAACAGGAAACCAATCCTAATCAGAATATGCATTAATAAATTAACAGTTAGAAACTAACGTACGTGAATCAAAGAAATTAATGAGATATATACAGTGGAGATGATCCTTTAAGCTCCCATTTTCCATGTACTCATACATCAGAAACCTTCCCACAATGAAGCAAATTCGTTAGATCGGTATTTGTACGTGATATCAGAAAGAAATAGAATATATTAAATAAGAGAGATTATATTGCCACACCAACTTTTGCTAATGCCACCACAATTCATATGTAAACCATCAAACAATTAGCACACATCTTGGGGTGGCATTAGCAAAAGTTGGTGTGGCAATAGAAGCTCTCTTAAATAAAGAGCTACCTCTCATGTTTTGCAACACAAAAGCCTCTTAGCGCTACAAGATGACGATGATGCAATCTTCCAAGAAGCTCCATCTCTCGGCAGAATTCGTCCTCCCCTTGGGCCGAGACATTGTTCATCCGCTTCACAGCTGCAACAAAACCATCACTAAACTGAGCCTTGTAAACCGTTCCAAAGCCACCTTGTCCTATAATTGTGCTAAAATTGTCTGTCGCCTTCTTTGTCTCCTTATAGCTGAACTTCCGGAACATGGATGATGGACCTGCATTCAATATGGCCTAATATGTAACTATGCTTCATATTTCCCAGGACCCATCCAACATATGAAAAAAAAACATGGGTAAATTACACTTTCACCCCTTGTGGTTTGGCATAATTCTATGTCGACTCCCTAACATTTTGACAATTGCACTTACCTCCCTTATAATTATCTAAGTGACTCACTTACCCCCTCTTCCATCTACTTGCTGTCAATCAAACGGTTAAAATTATTTTTACAAAGACTATTTTACCCTTTTTTTTTAAATGTTTCACGTGCAAGAGTGTGAATAAAATAGTAAAGTAACATCTGAATTCTAACACCGTCAATGAAAGGGTAGAAAAGTGCAATTATCAAAATGTTAGGGATCAACATGGATTTATGCCAAAGTACAGGGGGGGCAAAGTGTAATTTACCCAAAAAAAACAAAAAAATAAAAAAATGAAGTGAACAGACCCTCCTGATACGTTCGGATTGGTCGAGAAGGGAAGGTTTTCCAAGAGTTCCCGTCGTGATTCTCTGAATCTTCTAGCTCTCTTCTTTTACTACGTATGAGAAGTATCAAGACTATTAGCAATAGAACAGCCATCGCTGTAACTGCAATTCCAACGGCTGGGATTATCGTGAGGCGGTAGGGATGGTGATGATCCCTAAAAGGCATGCCTACCAAGAGCTGGTTAGGGCTAGTAGACGGCAACGGACTTGGAGAAGCCTCAGGTGTTAGTGAAGTTGGAGAGGATCCTGAAGTTATCACTGCAAATGAAACAAAATAAAAGTTATAATAGATGACCAGTAACAGTTGTGTACGGATGATTAGCTAAAGATCATCCAGATGTGATGCAACAAATCGAAAACGATACCATCTCAGCAAACCTCATATCTAAGAGAATTTTAAAAGAAATGAACATGTGAAATTTGTCACACAAAAGCATTTTATAGAAAAAGAGAATAATCGAGTGAAAAACATGGAATGATACTTTCTGATCAAAAATTATATGGAAAAAATCATAAAATAAAATAAAAAATCATATTAACTCGTATACCACCAGTCATTAGATTTAATGTTATAAAAAATATATCATTGACCAAAAATCCAAAAAACCATTCATGTAATTAATACAAACCGTAGTTTGCTCTTGACAAAACGGAGGGAAGTGCAGAAAATTTAAGAAAACTAAGCAAAAGAAGAAATAGATAAATAATTATCCTCTTCTTCCTCCTTAGATAAAGAACCTTGAATCCAAAACAAATAATTCTTTAAGAAAACCAAAGTTTATTGAATAATAATAATAGAACTTCTAATTTGATTCTACCTTTTACTCTCATTTTACTTTCCTGAAATAGGAACTTTTTTAAAATAGAAACTTTACAGAAATAGTAAAAAAAATCTAACATGACTAAACTCCTCTAACCTTAAAATACTTAATACTACCTCCTTAAACAAATTAGAACTCAAAATTATCTTAAAATTGACCTAACTCAAGCAAGTTTTCTTGAGCATACATATTGAGTAATTCTTTATTCAGCTTCTCTAACTCCAATCAGATGATATCATAGAATGATTCTTCCACTTGAATAGATATTGTCGATGCTCTCCTTGTCGTATCTTCATCGCCTTGATGACAACAACACGCTGAATTTCATTTTGCATGCTTAGTGGCATTGCTTCCACTTCAATGATTGCCCCAACCCTTCTTCATGCTATCCATTGTAATCAAGAATATCGAACATGTTGAATGTTGGGGTGATGTCTAACCCATCATGCCATCGTGTAGTGCTACATGGTTGGGATTATTATCTTTAATCTTCTTAATAATTCAAAGTGGCCCAATCTTCTTATGCTTCAATTTATTACATTAACAGCCTAACAGGAACCTCAACACCTTTCATGAACCATTGAATTGTACAAGGCCTTCTGGGTTTTTCCTCTTTTAAATTCCGTTTTTATCATCTCACGGGATACTATATTATAAGTAATTCCACTATCAATGATAAAGATACATAATCGCCAACCGGATGTGCATTTTGTTCGAAACATAGTGGAACAAACCCACCTATCTTTTTTTTGGTAGGTATAAAAATTTCATTCAAAAAGAAGAATGTAGCCATCATACAGAGCTCACAACACAAACAAAGCAAGAAAAAAAATTACAATCCAATCACACATCACAAACAAGATCCCACTTAAAAATGAAAATCTTGAAGGAAGACTCCTTTAAATTCCTTAAAAAATCGGCTCCAAGAAAATAAGAAACCCATGGACAAAAGCACCCCATTAAATGAGTGATCTTTCCCTTCAAAGATTCTGAAAACCACCTTTAGTGCAATGACTATGACCCTTTGGATTAATAAAACTCTCAGCGTCTTCATCCTCTCCTACCTATTGACTATCAGCCAAATCATCTTCTCCGTCAAATTTTTCAAGATCATCCTCTTTTTCATGAGCATCTTTCTTTCTGATCAAGTTCATCCTTATTTTGGCTTGACGTTGAGGACACCCAAACAAGCACTCTCCCAGGACACAACACCTAAAACAATTAAATTCAGCTTGGTCTGTTTACGGTGTACGTGTTTGGACAACTTGCTCACGTCCCCCCTCTCCCTTGCCCGGGATTTGAAGGGTCTGTGATCCTAACTAGGGTTGCTCTCGACAAAACAGAGAAAAGTGCAAAAAATATAAGAAGAAAAATTGAACAAAGAAGAAATAGAAAAATAATTACCTACTTCATCCTCAGTAGATAAAGAATCTTGAATCCACAAGGCAATATATTAAAAATATGACTAACAGACATGGGGGCCTGTTATAGGCTGTGATCTGAACTGCATTAGTAATCATTATAATAAATAATAACTCAAAATAATCAATGCTAACCAATATTATAATAATATTAATAGTAGTAGTGTTATAATAATAAATCAAGAATAACAATGATGTTGCAAGGGTCTGAGGGCCAGCAACCCATACTCGATCCATATGATGAAATTGACTGTCTGCCACCACACCCAAGACTATCAAAGTCCCTTGCACAGAAATTCATCCTCCGCTCACTCCTCTCACCAATTTCACATGATCAAATTTTTTATTACTCTTAGAAGCCATCCAAAGCTGATCTAAGGCATAAGGTAGCTAAATTGTCTAATATGGATGTGATCCTGTCATATCATATGCCTTAAATCAATAACAAAATGTGAAGAGAAGAAAGAAAGAGAAAATTGATCTCTTCGATAGGATTAGGACCTTCGAGACCAATTTGAGAGTGATCGGTCGACCTCCTTAGCCAAAGCTAAATTATTTACTCAATAAAAATTGTATATTACATATACTTTACAGACTCTAAATCCCTAAACAAAGGAACCCTACTTGATAATAAGAACCCTACCTAAAATGGGAAACAATAATTCCAAATTGAATAAATAGCTAAAATATAAAAGTAGCCAAGTAAAGCTAAACTATTGCTACAATAATATGGGACCAATTCAGTAATATTCAATTTGTACACTAATGTCACAAATAAAACAAATTTGGCAGCTATGCAACAATAATACACCCGGAACTAACCAATCCAAAGCCAATCTTACACCATCAAAAATTTTTGTTGGTAGATGAAGGCGTCCATCTAGGCCCATCCCAATAGCACACATTAGATAAGAACTACTTCATCTTAGGAGATAGAGTTCCTGAGAAACTAGAGTTTCTATTGCACTAGAAGACTTCATCAACCAAACCAAACCATGCTTGTATAAAGGGTTGGAACGTGATAGAGTAAACATTGGAAAAACCAGAAAATCTTCAGATCTCTCTCTTAGATCTATTGTCTAAGTATGCAAGGCAATGGTTCAAAATCTCATTTTGATTCGATGCTTTGGTTTTTCCAAAAATTAAAATGAGACGGAAATATTCACAAAACATTATGAAACATTCGAAACATTATATATTAATATTTAAGTAAGAGTCTTTCACAAGAGACCATGGTCAAGGGGCATCTCATCAATTTAAAAACACAAGGGGCCATCTCATTAATTTAAAAACATAGGGGTTTCTCAAATATTTTGCAAAAAAACGGTATATGCGACCTATATGGCCCAATCTTAAATAAAGGACCAAGGTCAAGGGCATGTCATCAAATTGCAAAAGGGTTTTGTTTTGTTTTTTCAATAAAAAAACGAAGAAGAAAGAAGGAGGAGGAAGAAGAAGAAGAAGAAGGAAGGAAGGATGGAAAACCGAAGAACTCACCGAAATCTTTGACAAAATCACCAAAATCTTCTACATCTGTGGAGAATCACCTAAATCTTCGTTTTATTTTATTTTTGATAAGCAAAATTTCATTAATATAGGAGAGCAAGGTGGCTAGCCAAGTAAACAGCAAATACACAAAATTAAAATCTCGCAATACAACACACCCCCTCCCAACTCCCTACAAAGTCCTCAAATAAAACCACTCTAAACTCCTTATAAGTTTTAGACCACAAAAACAACAGACATAGGACTGACAAAATAAGATCGGTATCGGTCAAGGACTAGTTGTCAAAGATCCTAGAATTACACTCCTTCCACAAACCCCAGCAAATTGCAAAGTAGGTAATACTCCAAAGCACCCTCTTCATCCGGGGAAGAAAACCCAACGACCAACCAAGATTCAAATAAAACCCGAGCAAAGGCAGGGAGACAACTCTGGACTCCAAACAACTCAAGAAAATGTGACCAGACCTTGTGAGCCACTGTATAGTGTAATAAGACGTGATCAACCAACTTTGTGTCCCTTAAACACATCACACAACAATTAGGCCCACAAAATCCCCTGCACCTCAAAAAAGTCCACCATCTGAATTTTGCCCAACACTGCAGTCCAAATGAAGCACACCTTGGTGGGAACTCGAGGCCCCCAAATTGCAACCTCCAGAAACTAGGGCGAGCCATCACTAAGAAGAGAGTGATAAAAAGAGCTAACCAAGAACAAGTCATCCTTACTTTCCCTCCAAATCCATACATCCTCTCTCTCTGCATCGAAGTGGTAAAAACTAGTGCTATTAATCAACCTTCCAACCTCCTCTACTTCCCAATCATTAAAAGCCCATCGAAACCCAAAGTTCCAAGACAACAATCCATCTAAACCACATCTGAAGCTAGATATTGTTTGGCCTTTCTTTGTGGAAACCGAATAAAACAATGGAAATTCGTCCATGAGAGGCCCATGGCCACACCAATTGTCTTCCCAAAATCTTACTCTTATCTCCTTTTCCTACTTTGAATTTCGTCCTCACCTTAAACATCGGGCTTACCTTCATAATGGCTTTCCATACACCACAACCATAGGCTGCCCTTGCCTCACCACTTTCCCACCAAAACGGATCCACCCCTAACTTTGTAACAATAACACTCCTCCATAAGCTATCCACCTCCACCCCGAATCTCCAAATCCATTTTTCCAACAAAGCAAAATTCACCAAAGCCTAATTTTTTTTATTCCAAGCCCTCTCTTGCTCTTTGTCGTAGTCACACACCTCCAACTCAACAAATGATGCTTGCTTCTCCCCTCTTTATCATGTCAAAGGAAATCCCGAATCAACTTATTTAACTTCAACTCAACTCTTTTAGGCATTTGAAATAACGAAAGGAAGTACA
The DNA here is from genome assembly GCF_017979445.1 of Akebia trifoliata. Lineage (NCBI taxonomy): Eukaryota > Viridiplantae > Streptophyta > Magnoliopsida > Ranunculales > Lardizabalaceae > Akebia > Akebia trifoliata. Next base: position 35,908,136 of record NC_141378.1, read on the forward strand.
GAGGAATGGTAGAAAGAACACTCTTGGACAGATAGTTAGCCTACCACGATGCCAACTTCATGTTCACCCTTTCCAACACTGGATCCCACATCGCCATACACTTGAAGGGAGCACCTAACCGGAAACCCAAGTATGTCGTGGGAGAACTATCTACCTTCCACCCCAACAAAGCCGCTAGAAGAGCTAGATTTGGAACCCTTCCAACCCCAAACACCTTACTCTTCCGCATATTCATCGAAATACCCAAAAGCAACTTCAAAACATCAAATCAACCCACCTAGTCTCCTAGTTTGCTCCAACAAAGCATCAATCTACAAATTGTAGATGTGACACTGTAGGCCCATTGCCCTCATTGCCCCCAGCTAAGAAATCACTTATGTCCCCATTCATCACCCTTCTCACCAGCATTCGCCCAAGTGTCTCTGCCACGATGATGAAAAGAAATGGTGATAACGGATCTCCTTGTATTAACCCCCTAGAAATCTTGAAGAAACCTCTGACAACCTGTCTATTAAAATCGAAAAGAAAGCCGAGGAAATGCATCTTTGGATCCACTTCTCTCTAAAGCCCATTATACCCAAGATATATATTAGAAAATCTCAATTAACATGATCATACGCCTTCTTTAGATCCACTTTGTACACCACACCCGCCTTTTCAAACTTCAATCTTGAGTCTAGACTTTCTTTTGCAAGAAGTACCGCATCTAAAAATGTGTCGTTCTTTTACAAAAATGCCTTGATTGAATCCAATCAAAAGAGGAAAAACACTATTCAATTTATTGGCCAACAAGCCAGAAATGATATTATAAGTATTCACCAAACTAATAGGTCTCAAGTCTTCGATGTCTTCGGTCCCAAACACTTTCGGAATCAGTGTTATAAACGAATAATTCGATTTGAAGTCCAAGAAAGCCTCCTTGTAGAAATCGTCCACTACTAACATGAAATCCTCCCTTATAATCTCCCAACAAGCCTCAAAGAACTCAATGGGAAAACCGTCTGGCCCTAGTGCCTTATCATTGCACATTCCTACAACGATAGTCCACGCCTCTCCCTCTTCAAAAGTTCTTTCTAACCAGCTACAATAATGAGGGGATATTCTATCAAACATAATACGATTCAGCCTTGGCCTAGTACAATAGTTGTTCGTGTATAGACAAGAGAAGAAGTCTACAACCCCCTTGGTTACATCCTCCTCTCCCACCATCCACTCCTAGTTTATTTTAATTTAGGAAATGAGATTGATTATGCTTCAAGCATTAGCCATCGATGAAAATACCTTGTGTTTTCGTCCCCTTCCTTCAACCATCTAATCCTTGCCTTTTGCTTCCAATTTATCTCCTCCAATAGTGCTAAACTTTGAAACTTAGCCCTCATATTGTTTCTCAAGATCCTATCTTCACTGGATAGCAGAATTAGCTATTCTTTTTTATCTAGGACCTCGATGATCTTTAAGGATTCCTTCAACTGCACATCCACTCTCCCAAAAACTTCCTTACTCCAATGACCAAGGGCCATCTTTAAAGTTATCAACTTCTTGCAAAACACACTCTTTCAACTGCACATCCTTAATCTTCATTTTCTCTTATAGATCTGTGGGAAAAACACTGAAATTTGTTCTTTCTCCCCTAGATCTGGTTCGAAATTTCAATATCTCGTTTTACCCCTTGTTTTGTCTTGGAAAGTCAAAAAAATCGAAACGTTATGCTAAAACGATATTTTGAACCATGTGCAAGGCATCATTTATGTTTCTATCCAAATATCCTAGGGTTTAAGGAGCGAAAATTCATGATTTCTCTAGTAGTATCGACATCAACAGGTGTTTGGACACTTTGATCTCCAACAATAGATGAATTTGACACGATTTCAATTAGATCTCTCTGTTACGAGTAAAATGTACACTCCTAAATATCTAACATTGGTGGTATTAGAGCCAAGTTGATTCTTGTTCCATTGAACTAATGATAGTTTAATGGAAATTTGGACCATCAATTTATAATCGAATTTTCATTTGATTTGAGAAATTTGATTGTTGAAATAGATTATATATTATAGAAATTGAACGGTCAAATCAATACTTCTCTTTTACATGATTAATTTAGATATAAATCATCTAGTCAGTGGGATATTAAGCACCAACCTTTTGGTTTATTTTCGAAATTTGTGCATCACAGATTGATCAATCACAATCATAGGTGATGATTGCTAACTTTGACATTTGTTGATGTCTAGTCTTTTGATCCGATGACATAATAATTATCCTAATTGGCTACTCTAAGGGATGTAGAAAGAAAAAAAATTATGTGTGGCATACTTAATATTTTTAATTGTACACATTTTGAATGTTGTTTTTAGTTATGGCATCTAAGGACGTTGTAGAAGACTTAAAACGAGGGGAAAAACTGGACGAAAATAATTATGACATTTGGCACATAAGATTCAATATCTCTTTGATAAGCAAGGGGCCTTCAATATTCTAACCTCCATAATAGATAGACCAAAAGATGGTAACTCTGTCCAACACCATCGTAACATGGATACATACCTGAATTTGTATAAATAAAATCATTATGTCTGCTTTACCGTGATAAATAGCATGCAAAATTATTTTATTGGCAAATTCAAAGGTTATCAGACAGCCAAAGAAATGTGAGATGCCTTGAAACTCTTATTAGCAAGAACTTTAGCTACTGGATAGCATGTGTTGACACTGAAATTTGACCCATACAAGTAGGCTCCTAATAAATACTACAATTGAGCATTTTAGAAAAATATCTCAAATGATGCACAATTTTAAAATCTTCTAGAAATGTTCTAACAAGTAAGTAGCAAATCATTACCGCCTTGAGGTCTTTGTCACATTCTTAGGGTTAGAGGAAGCTTAATGTGACATACAATGAGAGTATTAGTAACTTAATTTTTCTTTCTAACTAAGCATTTTAATTTTTCTTTCTAACAAATTTTTTATTTCCAACATAAATTTTTCAAAGCAATCGAATGACTCAGATTTATGTGAAATAAAATAAATATAACCAAATTATGAATAATCATTAATAAATGAGATAAAATAAGTCACTCCATGGCATGCCTTCACATTAACTGGTCGACAAATGTCAAAATAGACTACACTAAGGAAATTAATGCATATACTGCCTTTCCAAATAGTTTCCTACTGGATTTTTTGGCTTGACAATGCTCATAGATCGAAAGATCGACTTTGAAAGTGGGCATAATAGCCCATCCTTTGCTAGTCTATTTATCATATCTTGCCCAATATGGCCTAATCTAGCATGCCATTTCATAAAATCAAAAATCTCATTGGAAATAGAATAAGCATTTGGGTTTAAATTACAATAATCATCTAATTTAAACAAATCATTTGAAATAAAAGCATGTCCATACAAAATCAAATTCAAAGAAATGCAAACTGTCTTTAATGAAAAATTAAAATCAAAACTTAAATCTAATAGCAATGCAAAAAAAAGCGAACTACACCAAACTCTTGACGCATAAAAAGCATCATAGAGTTACAGTGATTGTCTTGTGTGCATCCATAGGTGGTATGTTCCCACTCCTAGTTACATCTTCACTAGAACTATTCCCCATGCATATCTTCTGACTTTAATGCTAGATCCGACAAAACTCTACGAATCCAACTATATCCCTTGCTATATGTTTGGTTGCTCTAGAATCTATAGTCCAACTAGGAACACATGAATAAGCAATAAGCACCTTTGTGCAAACAAAGTAGTGATAACGGGTATTAGAGTTAATTTGTATCTACTTTGGCTCAATGCATTCACGAGCAAATTGGCCTAACTTATTATAGTTGTGGCCTATCTTTTCCACCATGCTTTCCTCTACAACATTTGAAATTCTAGTTCTTTTTACGCATAAGACCATTAGCCTAAGTCTTTCTTTTTTACTTGTACTTAGATATAGATTTCTCACGCTTTCAAAATTCAATAGTGAAAGTGACAATATTAGTCCTTGTAAACTAGTCTTTAGCTTCTAACTCAAGATATTGTGACAACTAATATAAATTAATAATGCTCTCATTGTGCGTCATATTAGGCTTTATCTGCTCCCAAAAATGTGTCAAAAACTTGAGGGATATAAGGATTTTGTTCATCTATTGGAATATTTTCAGCAGCTTTCAGATCATGTATCATTTGAGACATTTTTCTAAGATGCTCAATCATAGCATTCATAAGGAGCATTTTTGTATCAAATTTCAACGTCAACATGCGCAACCTAATAGTTGAAGTTCTTGCAAAAGAAAGTTTCATGGCATCTCATATTTCTTTATTTGTCAAATAACCCTCAAATTAGCCAATAAAATCATTGTATATACTACTTATCATGGTAAAGCATACACAACAATCTTGTTTCTATCAATTCAGGTATGTGTATATGTTACAATAGTGTTGGACAGAATTACTCACTTTTGGTTTATCTATCATGGTGGTCAGAGTATTCAAGATAAATAGATTCGAAATATATGAACAATTAAAAAATATTAATTACGCCATACACAAAAAAAATGTACTTCATCCATTACATTGGCCAATTAAATATCAATTATATCATCAGATAGAAAGACTAAACATTAACAATTGTCAAATTAGCAATCATCTCCTAGGATCATAATTTTGATCGTAATCGTTTAATTGTGATGAACAAATTTCAAAGTAGAACCAAAAGGTTGTTTCTCAATATTTCACTAACTAGAAGATTTATATCTAAATTAATTATGTAAGAAAAAAGCATTGATTCAACCATTCAAATTCGGTAATAACTTAACAAATAGATTATCAAATCAAATGAAAATTTGATTATAAAATTTAAAATCCAAATCTTCTTCAAGAATTATTATTTAAATTCACCATCAACAATCAAGCTCTTGTGGAAATAAATAAATTCTAATGAATAGTACATCAACTCCATCCAATCGATGGGCCTTGGATCCACCCCCCTTTAGCGGCTTGAAATTTGTATGGTCTTCCATCACACTCATACCTTTTGATATCATTTATGCCAACAACAAATTCTAACTGTTGATCACCACCACATCCAACATCAAAATATTATATACAACAAGCTAAGTTAATCTATAAAAATGCTTTTTGTCAAGGAAACAAACTAAAATAATGGGGGTTTTATAAACATTCTTTAACACTAGCAGAAAGTGCTTCATAAGTAACCTTGTTACTTTATTGATTCAAAGGATGTAAAATTAATTAAACATAAAGGAGGGTCAACTAATACTATAAAAAAAAGGTGTGGTCAACACCTTTAACATAAAACAACATTGTTTCTTTGTATTAAACAACGTAATTTCTTTCTACTAAACAACTTCTTGTTGTACGTTAAAGTGTCCCTAGAAACCTTTAAACACAACAGAGGAGCTCTGATCAATAAAATCCACACATTTCTTTCTTTCAAAATTAGTTTAACCCAAAACACAAAAGAGATTGAGGGGACAGCTCACCCATTACTTACAAGAACTACAGTTGAGTTCTGATCTCAAAGAAGAAAGTTAGTGGGCTTCGGTCATCAAAGAAAGATGGGCTTGTTAAGGGGGTTGAGCGAATATCAGGTTTGCACTCTTCTTGTTTGAATACCAACCATGGTTTAAAATATCGTTTTGTTTAGGTTTGTATCAAGTGAAACATTTCGGTTTTTCAATCTCCCTAAACGAAAAAACATTGAAATCAGAACAATGATCAAAACATTCATTTTTTGGTTCAAAACTTCAGATTTATCTTGTGAATCTAATAGATCCAATAGAAGGAGGCTAAAAAACCAAATCTGGGAGATCTAAGGGAGAGAGAAAGAAAGAGACCGGAAACCTAATTGGCGTTGGAGTTCGAGGTTTCAAGGTTGGTATCTTCTCTTTCTTTTTCTTCTCTTCTATTTTTTTTTTCCTCATATCAAGATTTGAGAGACGAAACTGATAAAATGAGATAAAAAGCCCTTGACCTCAGTTTCCCTTTAAAGACTTGAGGGATTTAGAGAAGCTCCTTCATATTTAAGTAAATATTTGAGAAACCCTTGTATTTTCGAACTAATATCATACCCCTTGAACTTGGTATCCTTCGAAAGACCTAATAGGAATGTTTTGAATGTCTCAGAATTTCGGTAATGTCTCGGAAATGTTTCGATTTCGTTTCAGTTTTTGCGAAACCTGAAACATTGGAACGAAACGAGATTTTAAACCTTGATGCCAACTTCAACAATCCATAACAACTTGTTCCCTCATATGGAGCCACAATCGCAATATTGCAAGGCATGCCTTTAGGAAGGGATCACTCTATAATAAGTAAGGGTTTTCCCTCAGCACAAGGCGCTCGGCTTCAATTATCCCTTAGATTATCGGGAATTGGCAAATAAATAAAGCCCCCATCAAAGAAAGATGAAGAAAATAAAGGAGTGGAGCCCTATTATGTAGAGCACCAATTGAAACTTCGATTCAGGTAGGCTCTTCCAACCCTTCATCTTCTCCCTTACTTCTTCTTTACCTTCTTCTTACTACCTCCCCCTCGCCCTTTTTTATTAGATGATTCAACCTCTCAAAACACTAGACAACTATGGGATTCCATTCATTTGGCCGAAAAAGAAAAAAAAAAAAAATAATTATGGCGAGAATAGGTATCAAGAGTCAAAGAAGATGGAGGAAAAAAACCCAACTTTTTTTAGTCAAGGATTATCAAGTCAACCTAGCAAGTTGCTCATCGAGTTGAGTCAACAAGTTGATTCTTATTGTGCAAACCGGGAATAGCAGATTTCTTATTATTTTATTTCTTGATCTATGTCACCGGGTTAAATCAATTAATTGGCTCGCAAGTTCAACTAAAGGAGCCCAATTGCATCCACAACTAAGAGAGACAGATAATCATATATGGAAAACACGTGAAAACCTCCAGCAGTGTTAGGAGGAAGCTCTACACTTCACAAGCCAATGCATAATGTATGAATAACTAGTTAACTATTTCCCCATCTTTTGCTGCTCATATAGAAAATTTTGGAGTACAGAAACCCCTATGTATAAGACGGTCTAATGTGAGAAACTTCCCTAAAGTCACAGTCCAAACAAAGAAGATGATCTTGGACGGAACTTTCAGGCCACAAATTTCTAAAAGTGTGGAGAAAAAGCTAGAGAAGTTGTTTCGGGATTTTTTGTAGCATGAAAAAAAAAAAAAAGAGAGAAAGTTCAACCTTGTGAATGGGAAGTGGGTTTTCTATCCAAGGTTAAAGAGGGTCTTGGCATTAGAAGATTTAGGATTATGAATTTGACTTTATTTGGCAAGGGGTTATGGAAATTCAATATGAAGGTGAATAGTTTATGGAGGAAGGTTGTTGTGGCTAAGTTTGGGGAGAGATTATGGGTGGGAAAGATGCTCCATTCGTGGTTCGTATTGTTGTGGTGTATGGAAAGGGATTCTAAAGAATTTTTTTTTCCCTCCTTCCAAGCTCAAATTAGACTTTTGGTTGGGCTTGGTAATAGAGTTAGATTTTGGGAAGATCATTGTTGTGGGGATCGCCCGTATTTGTGTTGTCCTTGAAGAAGGGTCTACCCATAACTTGCTTTAAGGTGATTACAGATGCCTTAGCCACATGGAATTATGGGTTTTGAAGGGCTTTTAATGATTTCAAACAACTTGTTATTACATTGCTTCTTTGAAGTGCTCTTGTTGATATCTTGCTGCTTGGATCGTTGCTGTGGATTGGTCCAACTGATTTCTTCACCTAACTTTGTTATTCCCAACCAAATATTGATTGATAGTTTAAGAGCCAAGATTCCACAACTTCAATGTATCTTGGATTGATGAATTTGAAGTTTAGGCAAGGGATAGAATGAAGAAAAATCTAAACCCTTCCAATCCCAAAAAAGTAGATAAAGATCAAGCAGCACACAGAACTCTTGTTATCATCCACCAAAAATTTTCTACAATAGCTCAATCAAGTAGTACTAAAGAAAGATTTCTTGTTTCAGAAGATTTTCTAGGATCTAACTTGTTGCACCTCAGCTTCAACATCAATCAAATGAGCTCAACTTGCCAAGGTTTTCAAGCACACAATCAACTTATGCAACCTTGTTTAAACAAAAGGGTAGGAACACCACAAAATCTAAAGTTTGCAAACTCCATCTATCTCCACCAAAATATGACCGGAGGAAAAGATCCGTTTGAAGCATTATATTGATGAATGATGGAAATAAGAAGGGATCATTTCAAAGATCTACTAATTTAAACAGATGAATGGTAGATTCTCTAAGACATTTTCAGAACTCAATTTCACAAATAGAGCTCAATTTAAAGAAGAAGCTAACACTAAAAATGAGAAGTTAGTAGTTTAAATAGAAAAGGCAAAACTACCCAAATAACTATTTATTTACATTTCAAATCTAAAGCATTTATCTGAAACATACTCATACCTGGAGGAATACTAAGCCCTTGAACCCCAAAGAAACAGCTTGCCATGTTAACAGCAGACAGATTGTCACCTTGGCTTGCTAGGGTAGCAAAAGTTGCATCGCGACAAGTACTAAAGGTCATATTATCTACACCACCTATAAGGTGGTGAAGGTATACTATGCCAGCATTAACACACCTCCTACAACTACTTTCCACTGAAAGTGGCATCTTACAATTCTCCGTGACATTTTCAAATTTTGGAGAACGCAACATTTGCATGACAGTTGTTCGGTCCTCGCATTTGTAATTAAAGGGAATTTTCGTTCCAAGCCCACAGAAAACTGTCGCATTAGGTAGAACTCCATACAATTCTAATGTCTCTGACACAGACCGAAGACATGTCTCAGTTAACTCCGAAGGAACCCCAAGGATGCTTGTTGTATTTGCATAGCGAGAAACAGAAATAGCAATAAAGGCATTGATGTAACGGCAACATTTTCCCCTGTCATCTTGATTAGAACACATGGAGGCTACCAAAGTAAAATTCGAACCACTCAAATCTAGCGGACAATCTACACATATAGAAGAAAAGAACATCAGGGGTAAGATTTCCATTTGCTTGTTAAAGTTAGAATCCCTGAAATTTAAGCCATTGTGCATCGATTTAGAATGTAAACAAATTCAACTGAGAAAAATTACATAAAACATTACAGTTAGAAAGATTGCCAAGGCCTTATATGAGTCCATACAACCATTTTCTTGAATCTTCAACAGTAACTATAGAAACTAATAGTTACAGAAATCACATAGAACTAAGTAGGAAACACTGTCCAAATGGAACTTTTGATTCTCTCAAAAGAATGGGCACCTGAAAATAGTAAAATGGCCTAAGTTCAAGAATCAAATTTCCTAATAGTCCATGTTGGTATAGACCATTACAGTTAATTGACAGACAATGAATTCTAAAACCTTTCACAAATTTGGAGTCATTGATCTTGTAAAAAACCGGCCTACTCAGTCACAAAATCAAACATTTTTGGACTTGAAGCCATAGTTCAATGGGTTGACATAGTGGACTAGGACCATGAGATCTTGGTCCTTTATACAAAACATCTACATTTTCAAAGAAGCACTAGAGTGAACAGAGAGCACTCCCTTGTACCCCACATAAGGATTTTTACACTCTACCTTGGAATCTGGGGCATTTTCACCAATGCTAGTGAATTGGTGGATCACTAAATTGCAAAAAAAATATTTTGGTTATGTCATAGAACCAATGCTAGATTAAGCAGGTATACTAACATTGAATCAAAGATAATAAAAATAAAAACACAGAAACAGTGATACCCATTCAACAAAAATCCCATAAATGCAGAAATAATGGAGATACCCAGTCATCAAAAATCTCAAAAACACAAAATCAAAACCCAGTTCTAGATTCTTCACCTCCACCCAGAAAATAAAATACCCATTAATTTAAAAAAAAAAAAAAGGTGAAATAATGTAGCTTTTATGTTCCTATACATTAAAAGCGTAAGAACAAAGGAAAGGGCAAGAGTATAAAAATAGGAAGACAAAAGACATACAAGGAGAGAGAGAGAGAGAGCTTACTTGCTGCCATTACAATCTGCAGTATTTCGAGAAAAGCCATTAGAGCACACAGAGCGGCTGCTCTGTGAACTGACATGGCTAGGGATGAGGAGTACAGGAAGAAAAACCCCAGGAGTGGAAGAAGAGAGGAGGAGAAGCGGAAGGAAATCTCCTGCTTATGTTTGTGCTTTTGAGTTGTTTTTTTGGACAGTGGAGACTGGAGACTAATGGAGTATTGTGTGTAGTGTGAGGTGGGGTGGGCCCCATTACTCGATTTTTCAAACCTGCACATAACAATGCGCGCACTGACAAATTATGACGGGTCCCACGTACACTCATCTGAGATAATGAGCGGGTCCCACAACGTTCTCTAAGGCAAAGCCGCAATGCAAACGCCAGAAAACATCGACTGGTGTGGAGGGCACGGGTTTTCTTGACCTTAGTGTGGACTCCAAGGTTAGGGTGTCAAAACCCGGACGAGTTGGAACGGAATCGGATGTCACTCAACGAGTTTCCCTACGTGATTCTTTCTATTACATATTGTGTAACTCATCTCAAATCTGAGCTGATTCGTCCGAGTTTTAAAAACACTTGGCCGACTTTTCACACGAAATGAACACAAGTTTTCCAATATTGCTTATTATCGATGATTTTTCTTGGATCCACGTCAATGAATCAGAGACTAGTTGATGTATTTCCCGAGTGTAAAAGCACCAAGTACTTTGATGCTCCGGTCAATGTGAATAATCTAAGGATTTTTGGGAGAGAATGCATAACTTTTCTTTTTTTTTTTCCCCTTTTTGTATAGAAAATAGGGGGAGATTTTGTTTGGCTTGATTTCCTAAATCATCATTGCAACCTTGACAATTGGGAGTCTTCCCTTCACAAGAATCCTCATCTTTCTTAATTTATTATATTAATGTTAATTTCATATTTTGTCAATCCCGAGATCGTGTTGTGTGTCGGATCGATTTGCATTGAAAGACATGTGAAGACTCCGATAAAGCTACACAACTTTAAATACATCAGCAAAATATTTTAAGTGTGTTGTCACGCCTCCGATTTAAGATCAAATCTCAAGGATAGAACGAAAAGAAAAAAAAAATCAAAATCAAGATCTTTAAAACTTAAATATGATATGAATTTCTTTTAAATAATTTCGATAGAGTTTCCCCTAAAAATTGAACTTACAAAAAATTTTCACTTGTAGAAAAATACTTTTATAATCAAAATCCATATATCTAACTACATTTCAACCACCATATCATATCGAGTATATAGTATTCCAAAAAAATATAATTATAATTACAATCCAAAATATACATACCTCAATTACACGTCTCATATCGATCGATAGTTATCAACGTCATAAATACTAATTCCTACTTTTTAAACATATACATACAAGAATACGCAACATACATGATCCTGATATATACAAAAAAGCTCAAAAGTACACAAAATAGGTCTACTACACTCTAATTTTAACTCACATAAATCAAAAATAGTATTCATCATCATGATCTTGCGATTCCTCTATATAATGTTCTTTATTAAAAATAAGCATCTCGATAGTTGGGACATATATAATGTTTTGTTAGTAGGGTAAGTAATAGGAAAGTTACTTAATAATAAATTCACATTTCAAATTAATAATAATGTATAAATAGATAAGTAAATTAATCTATTATAAATAATATATATTTTTAAATAAGTAAACAAAATAAATAACACTCATAACAGACTAATCTTTAATAAAATAGTAACAAAATATTTTCATCTTCCAATAAAACAAAAGAAACATAAACATATTATAAGAAAATTAAAAATCTAGCAGTGTATTTGATAAGAATGATGAGGTAAACAACCGATACAAAAGTATTAATTTGTATATCAATACTCTAATATTTAACCAGTATGGAACTCATTGTTAATTCTTGATTTTATAGTTGATCTGTAATTTACTATAATTGTTTGATAGTATTTTTCGGCTTAGGTTCGCCATTAATCCCTAACGAAAATCAATCGTTTGATTACTATAGACTGTAAATGATCATTTGTCAAGTCAGTTTCATTGTACCTATGTGGTATGCATATGTTATCAATCAATCTAGTCATCTGCAAACTATCTTTACATTATAATTTGTTATTTTTCAATAAAGATAAGATAAATTTTTTTTTGAATAGTTGGTACAATGATATTCTCAAACTTTATCGCATACTACCACTAAAGATAATATCAAATTCCTATTATTATAAATTAATTGGTTACTTCTAGAATGAGTTACCGATTAATTGTATAAGTATTTATTATCTCTTTAATGGATAACAAAAATAATATATATATATAGGGATGGGCCATAGGACATATGTAAAAACAATGGCTTTTCAAAATATAGGTTAAAAGTTTTAGATTGAGTTGATTTTTTGTGAGGATGATCTCTATGATGAGAAGATCGTCCTCACAAAAAATCAGCCTAGTATGAACCTTCTAACCCCATCAAAAGTGATTTAGAATGTGGACCATCAATTTTTTACCAATAATTAGTAGCCACTTTTGATGGATTTCAAAGTTTCAAATTAGGTTGATTTTTTGTAAGGATGATTTTCTCATCATAGAAATCATCCTCACTAAAAATCAGCTCAATCCAATACTTCTAACTCATATTTTGAAAAATCATTGTTTTTACATATATCCCATGAATCGTCCCCTATATATATATATTTCAAAATTCATTTGAAATATATTAAAACATATTTTCAAGTATGATGACCTTTCTAGGTATTCTAGAATTATAAACATGCAGTAGTATATCAAAAGTAGTAATCATGCAAGTACACCATCCTATTGTTATCATCATAATTGCATCTCATGCTCTATTACACAATGCTCAACAGTATTCAAAACCTGAAAATTCCTCAACACAAGCACATACAGCCAAGAATCTCATTCTTAATTCCAACCAATTAAGAATTTCATTCTCGATTCTAACTAATCGAGACTTTCATTCTCGATTTCATTTTGAACTTAAATATTTCATCATTTTTTTTGTTCCATCATCGAAATTTGAGAAAATCTAGATCCTAAATTGGGGGTGTGATAATGTGATATCAAAGCATATCATTAAACCTGTATGGCATATAGATCCACTCTATTTTGAAGATTTAGTTGATACCATAACGTGGTAATATTAGGTTCATATGGGATATATGCACATTCTATTTTGAAGATTTAACTAATACCACAATGTTGTATTAGAGCACGATATTAGATTCATTTGGAGTGTATAACTATTCTATTTTGAAGATTTAGTTGGTACCACATGTAGGCACAAGCCTAATAAGGTAATGATACCAACGAGCATTCCCTAACACCATCGAACCCTCTAGGAGTCCAAAATGACTTCATGGAAGCTATAAGGGCCCCTTGTGAGCATCTAGACCTCCTAGGCCTTTGGTGATTTTTTGGTCGGCTCATATTGGGAAAAAATGACTTTCTCCGAGTTGTTTGATCATTGGACAACCCGATAGTAAGTTATAACTTCCAAGGAGCGTAACTTAAAAAGTTGAGTTTTGGCCTACAAGCCCCCTTGGCTATTTACCAGGGTCCCTGATAGTAAGCACTCACTTCTCATTTTTTCTACCAGGGGTGTCAATTTTTCTACTAGGGGCACCGGTAGAGTCTCAAATTCAAAAAATATGACCATTGAACCTACTAAGGGCCCCGATAATGTCAATGTGCCCTTATTAGGTATTTGTTCGCACACAAATCCCCTTATAAGTGAGTCTCTTGGCTCATTAGTGAGTTGATCAAACCCTAAAAGCCTGGTTCTCTCGACATACTAACTTGAGAGCATTCTCTACCCATAAAAGGCTTTTGCCTTAATTGAATCTACTTTCGACCTAGCCCAATCTTTGTTTGATCCCCCTTCATCCATCCATCCTTTCCTTGTACACGTATTAGAGCATGTTAATGGAGCAATGTGTACCTTCTCAAAGTAAGGAATACAAGGTGATGAAAAAAGATAAGCTTAAAAACATGAAAAACTCAAGTACCGGATTGAAAAATCTATAAAATTGAGTCGAGTCCTTATGAGTGTGTTTTTGTTTTTACTTTTTATTATCTAAGATTCTTGATTCCTAGTCAAAATCAATCTCCTGCTAGAGTTGAGGCCTCTAGTTAAGGGAAAAATGTTGTGGATTCCCTAAATACAAATCCACTAGTTTAAGGAAGAAGATATCTTTATCAAATAATAAGTTTAGATTTAACTTAGGAAAAAGTCTATTTTGTAAGGTTTTGAGGTGAACAAAAAATCTCCTTTGATAGTGATGCTCAAGGCCCTATAGAAGGGAACTTGGTAGTAAATGGAGGCAAATTGTCGAATCATTATATATCGTATGTCTCTATTTCATATTTGTGCTCATGTTTTATCTTGCATATTAATATACTTAAATGACATTGAATGCCATAAATGATGATTTAAATTTTTGTATATTTAAGTGTTTTGTTCTCTTTAGCATATCTTGAGACCTTGATTTTCTTAAATTGGTGGTGAATAGACCTAGGTGACTTAAACTTGTCATTGGACTTACCTAAAGAATGTTGGAGATTTAAAATGAAATTTTATCATCTTATTCACCCCCTTTAGGATTAGACACGGTATAAAGCCCGTAGTTTCAATTGGTTTCAAAATGGAAGGTCTAACAACCTTGAGTTGATTCAAGAAGCTTTGAATCATGCTTAAGCCCGACAAGTGAGCTTTGACCCCTCATTCCATGTTTAAAGGTATCAAATATGCCTTTTGGAAGAACAAAATGATGATATACATAAATTTCCAAGGCCAGGATGTTTAGACCATCATCGAGGAAGGATGGGAACCTCCCGTCGACATCATTGAGGTTGATGGTTTCACTACTTTGATCCCAAGACCTTCAAGGAGGTGGATTGGTCAAGTTAATATGGACAGTTGCAATAATTTTAAAGTTTTTAATGCTATGACTAGTGTTATCTTTGAAGATGAATATCAAAGAAAATGAACATGTGTGTAAGTTAAGCAAGCTTAGAAAATTCTAGAGGCAACATACGAGGGCACTAACATAGTCAAAGAATTAAAACTTTAACTTCTTAGAACACAATTTGAAAATATTAGGATGGAGGAAAATGAAAATGTCAAGGAATTTCATGCTAGATTGAGTGACATATAATTCCATGTTTTATCTAGGGAAGGTAGTTCCAAAGGGTAGGATTTTTACAAAAATCCTTAGGCCCTTATGTAATCGGTTTGCCTTTAAGGTCGCATTGATTGAAAAATACCGAGATGTCGAGACTATGATGGCTGAGGAACTTATTGGTTCACTCATTACCTCTGAGCTCCATCTCGAAGGTCCTTCCTTAAAATGGAAGACATTGGTCATTAAGACCTATTCATCTAAATCATCCTCTAAATGATCATCCCATACCACTTCTCAATCCTTTTCCCAAGATAATAGTAAAATCACGAATGGGAAAATGGCGAGAGTGACCTTGAGGAAGAGGACATGGATTTTCTAGTCTCTAGTTTCCATAAATTCTTTAAGAGGAAAGAATCGAATAACACTAGTAAAAAGAGTCACCCTGTAGAAAAAAGACCACAAGTAGGCAAATCCTCGTCGAGGTTTAAGGATGACATCGAGTGCTACCACTTTGGTAACAAATGCCACTATTCCACTGTGTGTCCTTCCAAACTAAAATCAAAAGGTTCCTAAAAATCTAAGTCTAAGAGAATAACTATTTCTACAAAAGCCACGTGGGATGATGACTCAGATGAATCAAAAGGTGAGGAACAAAGTTCTTTAGATTCTGAAGACTACAATACCCTCTCGATCCTTATGACATTTATCATAGTCTCCATCCCTGATGAGGATGAAGTTGAGGAAGAATAAAAATCTAGAAATTAGGATCTTCCTCAAGATGCTTACTCCTCAAATGAGGAAAACGACGATGGCAATGATGAAAAATTGGAGATTCAGTCAACTTTTGACCAACTATTTATGAGTCAAGTGAAATTGACTAGGAAACATGGTTAAGAAAAAAAACAAAAAAATAGTTGAGAGCTAAATATGAAAAAGTTTGTGAAGAAAAACTCTCCTAAGGGCTTCAATTAAAAGGCATTAAAAATCAACTTGAAATAGTTTTTGAGAGACAGTTTAGCTTGCTGTCAAAATTTGAGAAGGTCATTGATAAGAAGAATGAGTTGCTCACCAACTTATAATATTTGAAAACTCTTCTTAATATGGTGAACTCTACAATATCTCGTAAAAACTTAGAATTGGAAAATCTTCATGATGAAAATAAGATTTTTTAAGTTTGGAGTCAATGAGTTGCAAATCCAAAAAGCTAGACTTGAACATAATTACACCCGAAGAAATGAAAAGTTAGAAAAACTTCTAGGGATGCAAACGTTTCATGGGGATAAAAGAGGTATAGGTTATGATGCGTAAACTTCTACATTACCTCCCTATCCCCCTGTGTTTGTTCATGGATATCCATCTAATTCCAAGAAAGTCATCACATGCAACTTCTTTGGTAGTATAAGTCACTTGAAATTCGAATACATTGAATACAAGATCGTTTACTCCACAACTACACAAGCTCCTATTCGTAAACTTTTAGTGGTTGATAAGAAAAAAAAATGATAAAGGGAAGGTTCCTTTACAAAAGAATGAAACAACTATAAAGAAAGAGAAATTTCTCAAGTCCAAGGGAGTGAAGAATCCCTCTCATTCTAAAATGGACAACCATGTAAGATGACTTTACAAACAAATTGTTGTCCTAAACCTGAAAGCTCGAGAACTTATTGAGTCAAGTGGAGGCAATTAAGGTGAAAGAAGGAACATGAAGAAGAAATCGCCTTCATGATCACCTAAGATGAGTAGGTCCCCTAAGAGGAACTCACGTATGAAGGAGAGAGCAAAGCTAAATAGGAAAATTCATTCTTCTCCTAAGCATAAACTTCAACCCCCTAAGATATTTCTAAAATGGAAAGCCAAATCTGAGGATAACAAGTGCCTCGTGATCCACATAGCTCCCAAAGCTGAAAATTTTACATGATGGCATCTTAATAGTGGTTGCTCCTGACACATGATGGGTGATTGAAGTCAGTTTAGTCATTTGGTTGAGTTTGATGGAGGTTCGGTCACCTTTGGTGATGGAAACACCGCTATAATTATTGGACGAGGCATGATCAATGGACTAGGATTGCCCAAGGTTGACAATGTATTTTGTTAGATGGTTTGAAACATAACCTTCTTAGCATATCTCAAATGTGCGACAAAAACTATTTGGCGAGTTTCAACAGTGACATCTGCGAGATCTCCAACCCCGATGGTAAAATTATCATGAAAGGTCTTTGCACTTTCGATAATTGTTATATTATCAAAAACTCCAGGAAATCCACTACTTCATATATTAGTAATGTGGTTCAAGTAGATGAAATCCAACTATAACATCAACGTCTTGGCCATGTTCACTACAAAAACTTGTCTCGATTAACTTCGAAAGTTTTAGTTCGAAGGTTGCCTAAATTGGGTAAGAAAATGAGAGACGTATGTGGGGAGGGTCCCCAAATTGATAAACAAACTAAAAGTGCTTACAAAAAGACTAACATTCTCACTACTTTAAAACATTTAGCTTTACTGCACATAGATTTAATAGGTCCCACTAGATATCGAAATCTTGGAAGTAAGAGACATGTTTTGGTGGTAGTCGATGATTACTCTAGGTTCGCCTAGGTCGTTTTCTTTAGAGAAAAATCTAATACATTTGATGAATTCAAGAAACTCATAAAACAACTTCAAAGAGAACAAAATATTATCATGGGTAGAATTAAGAGTGATCATTGTGGTGAGTTTGCGAATATTTGATTCATGCAATTCTATGATAAATATGAAATTCGACATGAATTTTCAGCTCTCAAGACCCCTCATTAAAATGGAATTGATAAGAGGAAAAATCGTATTCCCCAAGAGATGGCCACAATTATACATCATAGTAAAATGCTTCTGAAAAGTCTATGAGTCGAGGTTATCAATATTAATTGTAACATCATCAATCACGTATATCTTCGAGCATGTTTGGACAAAATAACCTATAAACTCTAGAGTAGTAAAACTCCTAGTGTTAAGCATTTTAGGATCTTTGGAAGTAAATACTATATCTTGAGAGACCGTAAAAACCTGGGTAAGTTTGACTCAAAAAGCGATGAAGCGATATTCTTGGAATACTCCATGAATAGTCAAGCCTATCAAGTCTTCAATAAAATAACCAACTCTATTCAAGAGTTCATAAATATGGTAGTTGATGATCAACCTACCAAGGATATTGGTTCTTTTTATTCAATAAATAAAGAAGATAATATCTTTCCTAAACCTACTCCTCTATTATCATCATCATCATCTATCTTGGAAGGTTTACCCATCATAAAGAATCACCCCCTAGTCAAATCATTGGAAATCCTAAAGTAGGTGTAAAAACCAAATGACAATTTGAGATGTTGAATGGTCAACTTTGTTTCACATCAAAGTTAGATCCCAAAAACATTGATGAAGTCCTCATACATAGATTTCGTCATTACGACGGCCACCTCTACTAAGGATTGGAGTCGCCACCATTCATGTTGTAAGTGGGTGTGAATGGTCACTTGATGTATATTTTCTAAAAAATGACATTTATGATATATAGTGACTCGCGATGGATAAGGATTAATCGAACCTTGAGATTCGAGGTAAGCGGCTCAGTTGGAGAAAAGGGAAGGTGTTAGGCACCCTTTTCTCCCCGCCAAGTGGCGGTAACCTCAACTCAATTCGGTCATTTTGATTGAAAAAAATGAAAAATAAGGTGCCATGTGTGTGCATTTGTACCCTAAGTAAGGATTTACTTTCGGCTCGATCATAGGATCATCTCACTGAAGGGGATGATCCTAATGAATCATTTGCCTTGAGGTCCATTCATCCTAAGTCCATTTGGACAAAGTGAAGAGGAGATGGGATAATAGAAGAGGGAGGAGGAAAGGGTGTAGAAGAGAAGGGGGGCTATTTTTGTTGCACCCACCTTATATCTTGAATCTTCTTTTCTTCTTCTTCTTCTTCTTTGAACTTCTATGTCTTCTTGAGTTCTTAGTAGAGTATGAAAATATATTCTTTTCTTTTTAGAAGATTGATGATGAGAATAATTGAGAGAAAAGTAGAGTAATAGTTATTTATTATTTTTTTTCTTAAGACTTAGTAACCATTTTTGGAAGGAGGGGAGGGGTATTTATAGGTGTTTGGAGGATGTTTGGGGTATAATAGGGTGAAGAGTTGGAAAAATAGAGAATGGCATGGGTTTTTGAAGTGAAGGGTATGAAATTTAGAGTTTAAGTGAGGGTAGTTGTGTAATGAGGGAAATGAATTGTATTTTAACCCAAATCCATTTGGGTAGAATATTTGATAGGATGAGATGAGTGATGGCTGATGGGAGGAATGGGGGTGTAAGGGAGTTGTTTAGAGAAAGAGTGTTAGGTTAGTTGAAGAGGTGAGGTGTGTAGATTTATGAGTATGGGTTATGTAAGAGGTTGGTAGATTGATTTTTGGGATAATTAAGGGGATGATGACATGTGGTAATCATGATGAGATGGTGAGGTGATGAGATTGGTTGATTGGTTGATGATGGTTGTTTGATTAGAGAGAAGGGTATGGGTTAGTTAGTTGATGATGAGGAGGGTATGGGTTGAGGTGATTTTGTTGGAGTGTTTTAAGGAAAGTGATGGATAGAGATATGGGTTGTGATGTGGGTAGTTGATGATATTAGAGAATGATGATATGTAAGGGGTAGTAGGGTATAGGTTGTGATGTGGGTGGTTGTTGATATTAGAGAAGGGGATAGCTTAGGTTAGGGTAGGGTTGTGATGTGGATAGTTGATGAATGGGGATAGGTTAAGTTAGGGTAGGGTATGGGTTGAGGTGATTTTGGAGAGAAGTGATGTGGGTTAGATGAATTATTTAGAGAATGATGATAGGAGTAGGTGATTAGATGAGGGAGGTGAGTGAGGATGATGACATGTGTCATCTTTTGGTGTTAGATTGTTGATTGGTCTGATGTGGGTGATGGGTTATGGGTTAGAGTTGTGGGTTGGATAATGAATTGGATATGGGTAGGGTTTTATAGGCTATTAGTGTTGGGCTTGGGATTTAGAAATAATTTTGGGTTATTTTGGATTAGGTAGGATTTGTTTTGGGTTGGATTTTTGAGGGAAGGTAAGTGTTAAGGTTTAGGTGATATGAGATTAATTTTAGGTTAGGGGTAAGGTAATAAATGAATTTAGGAAAGAGTTGAGGGCTTGTGGGCCTTGAATGGGTTTAGGGCGTTTGCGGATTCGGAGGTGGAACAGTTAAAGTAGAGGAGGGGGTAGGCATCCCAAGTCTCATGTTTTTAATTTATTAATTTTTTTGAGATTTTTACTATCATTAATTTGATAAAAAATGCCACGTGTTGGCAAATCGGGCCTTTTAGGCCCGTTGGTGAATTTTATCGAGCATTTGGTACAAAGGCGGCGCGGTGAGGGTTGAGCACGTGTAGGATGGATCAAACCCCTTTGTGGGTCCTTTAGGTCATTGGGAGGTCTTAGGGGCCTTGGTTCAATCAAAATGTCATTTTTCAGTGATTTGGGCCCTTGAGGCCCATTGGCCAATTTTGTCGAAAATCGGTATTTTGAGTGGAGCAGGATAAATGGGAGCATACCAAGCCTTTTTTGGGTGGGCTCATTAGACCACGAGGAGGTCTTAGGGGCCTCGATTTTGACAAAATTGTCACATTTCAATGATTCAGGCCTCCGAGGCCCGTCAGCCAAGTTTATTGGAAAACTACTATTTTTTTGCCCTTTCGAGTGAGGGCTCATTCAAATTGGGGTGTCTACAGCTGCCCTTCTTTGCAGGAATTGCGTGCAAAGAACTGCAAAGAATAGACTAAACCCCTATTTGTACGGGCCAGATGAAATTTTTGCAAAACACGATTCCGAATTACCGATTGAATTGATAACTTTTGTAGAAAATGGTTACTCAAGCATGGGGTCTGACAGAGTTACCTTATTATTTCCTTGATCTCGATGGCGCGGAGCTCGTGTGAGACCTTGGATTTGATGAAGATTTAGTGATTTTTGAAATTCGGACATTTTTAGTCGCGTTTTAAACAAATCGGAGTTGAGTACAACTCGAAAGGGCTTTTGATATTCTTTTTTATTTTGATTATTTATTTATTTATTATTTTTTGATTTTTGATTTTTGATATATATATATATATTTTTGTGAGAAAGATTCAATCGGGTTTGAACAAGTTGGTGTGTTCACTCTCCTTGCCTAAGGTCTCGCTGCAATGAGGCTTGATCGAGGCTATGTTGACGTGTTGGATTCCCGAACTCAACCTTTTTCGATTTGGAGAGGATGAAATGACTCTCACTATTGAGGAGATTGAAATATTATTAGGTCTCGAGATGTCGGGTATCGTAAGTTTTTGAGGATTCTGGGTGGCGGATTGGTCTTGAAGACGATGTCTAGATCCTTCTTGGTTGAGCATTTTATGGATCCCTCAAAACCGTTGGTTCATTTTAATGCCCTCACTTTGATGGTGGTGAGTCAACTCTTATTTCATAGTAGTGGAGATATCATGGACTTTTCTCTCATTCACGTGATCCAACAAGTCTAGGAGGGACGCCGGTCGGCCCCGATGCTTTTGAGCAAGATATTCCAATCTCTCACAGCTTGTTCCTCCGGTCGTAATCGAATTTTTCAAGGATGTGCTCCATTCCTGCAGGTAAATTCCAAACTTAGCTTAGTTTTAAATTTAAACTTAAATTTACTTGTTTCCAAAGTTTAGAATGCTTCTGTTATTTTAGCTTTGGTTTATGGATCATCTAGCTTCAATTGAAGTTGTTAATCGCCCATTTTGCGTTAACGCCGATCTCGTACTTATGATGTCGAGACGAGTTGCTCCCCTCGTCTCAGGTGGCAAAGAAGAGTGGTATTCCCTTATCAACAACCTTGATGATGATGAAGTGAGATGGGTCGGTGCCTTCCAACCTCGAGGGTCTTCTGTGATTGCATTTGATGGTGCCCGTTTCCTCGTTTTGATTGGTCTTCATGAGGCAACTCATTATGTACCACTTCGGGTTCTTCGTCAATTTGGTTATGACCAGGGTGTGCTCATCCTCGAGAATTTCAATGAATTGGTCGGTCCTTTGTCGACTGCTCTTTTGAGTCGACTCGTAAGAGAATGGAATCGAGTTGAAGTTTTGAGTCGACCCATCTTCGCAGCACATCTGTTCCCGTCATACCTACAATTGATTCGAGAACACGTCTCTTGGAGACCCTCGGTGTCGATAGTTCCCCGAACACACCCGGGTGCTTCATTCTTCTTTGATTATCGAGATCAAGTTGAGGGGTCTCAGACTGATCATCGTTGAATCCAGGCTATCTGGCTCAAATCCGAGAAGAAGATGCAGAAAGAGATTGCTCGGCTGACATCTGCCCTTGCCCAGTCTGGATCTAGTGATAGCGGTGAAGTGGCTAGGCTTTGAGCTGAAGTTGCTGAGTTGAGGGATCGACTTGCCCAGTGTCCTCATTTTGGTAACTTTGCAGCATATTTGGTGAGTCGCGATGCTTCCGATGCCGAGAAAGTGATGATGAGCCAAGTTGCTTGGATTCGTGCTTTGGAGGAACGCCTTGACTCATTTTTCATTTCTTACCATGATATTTGACTGACTGCGCTGTAATCTTACCTTTTGTATTTTCTTAACATTACCTGAATGTATGAAAAATATTGAAGATGTAATGCAAAGAAAATATGTTTTGTACTTACTTGGCCTTAGGTATATCTATTGTTCCTAAAAACACGAAGTTTTTTTTAATGAGTCCTAGATTTGTCGTCATTGGCCAAAATAGTAATTTTTTTTTAAAATTTTATGAAATGTCTCTATCAAATGAGTATGGTAAATTCAGAGTTTGTAAAATCATTGGCTGTAACAATTTTGGTGCTTTTACCAAACACAGGGGATACAAACGTCAATTGTTATTTTGGTTCCTTTAAAGTCATCCCCAGTGCCCTAGTATTGGAAGACTGTTATCCGCTTGGACTACGGGTTTTGGAAAAGATTTTTGTCGTTCACAGTTTATACTTTTGCGGGCCAGGAGTTGTTGTTTTTTTTTTTTTTGCCCTTATTGCCCCTGGTGCCAATTACGGTTTACACTAGACCTGGTTTCCACGTTTTTGCGCATCGACGTCCTTTTTGGGATTTTCATCTTGCCGATGGCTTTGATTTTTCTATAGTCTGATTTTTTTTACTCATAGCGTCCTTTCGGATTTTCACTATGCCCTTTTAGACTATGCTTGTATTTTTGGATTTTTTGATTTTTCATTACAATTCTGCTAGGAGTCACTGTGTCTTTGTGGCTTGGTAACTCAAGTTGAGCTGCGAGATTGGTGACTCTACTCTTGTAGTGGCACTTTTTCTTGAGTAACAAATCTAAATTCCCCTCTCGAGTTTGCTGACGGCTATTCGTGGTTCGACAACTCAAGTTGAGCCGCGAGATCGGCTACTCTACACTTCGAGCACTCTTTTTTTTTGAATATTCGACTTGGATTCCCCTCTCGAGTCTTCCAATGACTAATAAGACTTTGAGGTCCGGACCAAGTTGCAAGATCATTGGTGCTGCCATTGTCATTGTGTTGCCCTGGAACATTCCCTGATCAAAAAGGACTTTTGTTAGGATGAAACGTTGGCTTAGGCTAATGGTAGTGGAAGGATACAAAAATGTTAAGGTTTGGGTCTTATCTAGAATGGGGTTCATCTATTTTTGCTTCGAAAATGTGATCTATGTCTCCTCCTAGCGTCTCTTGAACTTGTTTAGGCTGGAGATTTGGGTCAAACTCAGATCAAGTGTCCGAGTTTTTGACTTTTTTGATTTTTTTGTGTTTTAGTTGTTCACTGTTTATCCTCATGCGGGCCAAGAGTATTTTTGATGCTTTTGATTTGATTTTCTGATTATTTTTTTTTTCTTTTCATTTTTTTTTGTGTCATTTTGTAATTGTTGACTTGCCCCAATCTTAGGTTAAGAAATGAACGTGATGGCTCAAAAGGGTTAACTAAGATAGATAGTTTGTTCAGGATATCAAGGATGGCCTTTCATCATCTCAGGATCAGGTCTTAGGCGTAGTATTTCTTGACGGTGTCAGCATTGATCGGTTGCGGGAAGACTTGTCCGTCCATCTCCGTAAGTATCAAATCTCCTCCTGTCATTACCTTTTGTAGGATGAATGGTCCCTCATAGTTTGGTATGAATTTTCCTCTGACATCTTCTTAGATCGGCAGAATCTTCTTCAATACAAGGTCTGCTGGTGAGAAATCTCTAGGTTTGACTTTCTTGTTGTAAACACGAGCTATTCGTCGTTGATAGATCTGTCCATGGCAAATGGCTGCAAGGCGCTTCTCTTCGATTAGATTTAACTGGTCGAAATGAGTTTGAACCCATTCAGCTTCATCTAACTCTGCTTCCTTTAAGATTTGGAGGGAGGAAATCTCTACCTCTACAAGTAAAACTGCTTCCATTCCGTAGACCAGTGAATACGGAGTTGCCCCAGTTGAAGTCCTGAACGAGGTTCAATAGGCGTGGAGTGCAAAAGGCAATATGTTGTGCCAATCTTTGTACGTAATCACCATCTTTCTCGATAATTTTCTTGATATTCTTGTTGGCTGCTTCGACTGCCCCATTCATCTTAGGTCTGTAGGATACAGAGTTGTGATGAGTGATCTGGAAATCTTCGCACATCTTGATCATATCTTTGTTCTTGAAGTTTTTGGCATTATCAGTCACTAATCCACTAGGAAGTCCATATCTGCAGATAATGTTGTTATTGACAAACTTCAAAACATTGATTTTCGTGACGTTAACATAGGATGCCGCTTCTACCCATTTGGTGAAGTAGTCGATTGCAACTAGAATGAAGCGGTGCCCGTTTGCAGCTTTTGGCGAGATCTGTCCAATGACATCCATGTCCCAGAGTGAGACGGGCCAAAGAGTGGTCATGTTATGTAGTTCTGAATGTTGAACGTTGATCTTGTTGGCATAAATCTGGCATAGATGGCATTTGCGGACATACTGATAGCAATCACTCTCCATTGTCGACCAATAGTATCCCATCCTCATAATCTTCTTGGCTAGCATATGACCATTCATGTGGGACCCACAGATTCTACCATGTACGGTCTCGATTAGTCGTTTTGCTTCTGTTTCTGCCACACACCTAAGTAAGATCTCATGGTGTGACTTCTTGTAAAGAATACTATTGCTCAATAAGAATTGTCCTGCCAATTTCTGGATAGTCCTTCGTTCATTTGGCGTTGCATCCGATGGGAGGGTTTAATCTTCGAGATATGCCTTGATGTCTGAGTACCATGGCTTTTCTTCAGACTCCTCTACTTCGACGGGTAGATAATAGGCCAGCTCATCCTGAATTCCAATCTCAATTGAGTCCATGACTAGGTCTTCTGAGATACTGATCATAGAAGTAAGTGTAGCTAGTGCATTTGCAAACTGATTCTTAGCTCTCGGCATGTATGTGAATAAAATCTTATCAAAGCGTGAGCTTAGTTCCTCCAAATATTCATGGTAAGGGACCAGTCTCTGTTATCGGGTCTTCCATTCTCCAGTCGTCTGATAGACTACTAGGCTTGAATCTTCGAAAACATCGATCTCGTCTACTTCGAGATCCAGTGTCACTTTCAACCCTGCTATGCATGCTTCGTATTCAGCCTCGTTGTTAAAACATTGGAACTTCAGCCTAATGGCGATCGACACGTGGGACCCATCTGGCTTGATCAAAACTGCCCCTATTCCATTTCCTTTCTGATTGGCTGTTCCGTCAAAGTAAATTTTCCAACCTGGTTCCTTATCATCGTCCTCAATCTCAGTAAATAGTATGGCTTCGTCTGGGAAGTTCGTCTTTAATGGCTTGTAGTCAGGCAACGGGTGCTCAGCTAGGTGGTATGCGATGGCTTGTCCTTTGATGGCTTTTTGAGTGACATAGGTGATGTCAAACTCAGATAATAATAATTGCCACTTCGCTGTGCGACCTGTTAATGTCGATTTCTTGAAAAGGTACTTTAGGGGTCCCGTCTTAACTATAAGCATAGTCGAGTAACTGAGCAAGTAATGCCGTAGTCATTGAGATGCCCAGACTAATGCATAGCAAGTCTTCTCAAGCATTGAATATTTTGCTTCGTACTTAGTAAATTTCTTGCTGAGATAGTAGATGGCATGTTCCTTCTATCCCTATTCATCATGTTGCCCTGGTACACACCCCATTGACGTTTCTTGCACTGAGATGTACATAAGTAGGGGTGGCCCTGGAGTAGGAGGGACTAGGGCTGGTGGATTGAGCAGGTATTGCTTGATCTTGTCTAACGTTTCCTGACAGTCATTGTTCCACTTCTTCGGCATATCCTTCCTGAGTAGCTTGAAGACTGGTTCACAGATGGGATTGAGCTGAGCAATGAAACGACTAATGTATTGTATTCTCCTCAGAAATGCCCGAACGTCTCTCTCTGAAACGGGTGCTTTCATCTCTAGGATATACTTAGTTTTTGCCGGATCTATCTCGATACCTCTTCTGCTAACAATGAATCCCAGTAACTTGCCCGATGTTGTCCCGAATACATACTTTGCTGGGTTGAGCCTTAAACTGTACTTCCTCAGCTTGTCAAACAACTTCTTTAGATTCACCAGATGGTCTTCTCCAATGCCAAATTTAGCAATCATGTCGTTTACGTAGACTTCCATTTCTTTGTGAATCATATCGTGGAATAACGCGGTCATTGCCCATTAGTAAGTCGCCCTTGCGTTCTTTAGTCCGAATGGCATGACCTTGTAGTGGAAAGTGCCCCATGGCGTGACGAATGCAGTCTTTTCCTCGTCTTCTTCTGTTATTTTTATCTGATTGTAGCCTGAGAAGCCATCCATAAACGAAAACATGACGTGCCCTGCTGTACTGTCAATTAGAGTGTCGATGTGCGGAAGTGAAAAATCATCCTTAGGACTGGCCTTGTTCAGGTCTCGATAGTCAATACACATGCGCACCTTCCCATCTTTCTTGGGTACTGGGACGACATTAGCCAACCATTTAGGGTACATAGAGACTGCAAGAAACCCTGCTTCGAACTGCTTTATGACCTCATCTTTGACCTTGAGGGTCCATTTTGGTTTTAGCCTTCTCAGTTTCTGCTTGATCGGCTTGCATCTTGCAGCAATTGGTATCTTGTGTACAACAAGATCTGTATCTAAACCCGACATATCCCTGTATGACCATGCGAAGATATCTTGATACTTCCGTAAGAGTTCGACTATCTCTTTTTTTTGCTATGACGTCAATAAGGCTCCAATCCTGACAATTCGTGGGTCCTCTTCGGTACCAAGATTGATTGAGTCTGTATCCTCGATGTTTGGCTGAACACCATTCTCGTGATGGTCTACCAGATCTTTGATTTCCTTAGGTGGGTATTCTATTTCATCCTCAGATTCTTCTTCGATCCCCATGAGGTCAAAGTCAAGTTCAAGATTGAAATTATACTCGTCCTTTTCAAATTCTGTTTTATCTAGATACCCATTTGATGGAGACAGATCCCTTGAAAACTCTATTTTTTTTTGAAAAATATCTATTTTTTTTTGCAATTTTGAAACCTTTTTGATTTTTTTGATCTTTGTGAAATTTTTGATTTTTTTGATTTTTTTGATTTTTGATAAATATTTATTTTTTTGTGATTTTCTAGATACTTGAAACAAGAAGAACAATCATGCAAATTCATTAATAAAGATAGGGAGCCCCTCAAAACAGTTTTTACCCGAGGACGAGGGCTCGTTATGATCCTCGGGCAAACTAGATTCGACCAATGGCATTTTTTTTAGGCCTCCATAACCTCGACGATTAACGGGAATTCCTCCCAATTGTTCAGAACTTCCCATTCTCTGAGAGGACGAATGAGATGTGAAAGTGATTTGTTGAGTGATTTGATTGGTGATTCGGAGATGACCATGATCTCCGATTGATTGTTGTTGTCAGGTTGGGGCATAGTCCCCCTCAAGTTTGGTGGGATGACGACTGATGCCCAGTCAATACCCGTGGATAAAGGTGATTCGTTTCCTTGGCTGGTAGTGATTTTCACTTTGGTGGATTCTAAAGTGGTCTCTGATAGACTTTTGTTGGAATCTCCATTGAATAAAACATCAATACATTTTATGAAGGATGATTGGGACTCAACAACTGAGTCTTCATGAATGTGCACAAGTTTGACATTTACCACTTTTGGCTTTTTTATCGATTTTGTTGGCAACGGTTCTGATAAACTATCGAGTCTAATATGAGATTTCGGGAAGCTAACACTGATATGAGGGACTCTGCTTAGATTCCAGACATTCAGTTTTCGATTTTGCTTTCTCACTAGTCGAAGTTCTTTCTTCTTGTCCTTCATTTCTGTTATATCCTTTTTCGTGGGCCTAAACCCCAGACCAAAATAAGGATTGTGCTTTTTTGCTTCGACCGGCGTAGCTTTCCTTTCTCCTCTCGGTCCTAACCCTTGTTTGGGTCGGTAATCTGCTTTCTTCAAAGCTCGCCCGATCATCAGATTTGCCCTTGGCAATTCCATTTTCACCTTCTCTTTTCCCTTCTCCACATGATTAACAGCAGCAAATTGATAGGAGTGGTATAGCGTTTTGTCATTCGTCATCTCAATGTCAATAATTGGCACGTCTAGAGCTCTCCCAGTCGAGATGAGATTTTTTGCTAGTACCGATATCATTCTCTGCCCCATGATGAATTTGACTCTCTGGTGTAGAGAAGAAGGTACAACCCATGCTATATGGATCTACGGCGTGTCTAGTAGTAAATTGAAGGTTGTCGGTATTTCCATGACTTCAAACGTTACCTCAAAGGTACAAGGACCTATAGTAATCGGTAGGTCTACCTCTCCCAGCGAATCCCTTCTTGAACTGTCGAAACCTCGGACAACCTTATTGTTGGGCTTGACATGTGACCAATCAGCATTGAGTTTTCAGAAGGTTTCAAGCGGACAGACATTAAGGGTCGAGCCATTGTCAATCAGTACCCTGGCAACCATCATGCATTTGCACATGACCAGGATGTTCAACGGTTCCACGTGCCCCCGTCCTTCTAGTACAAATTCGCTTTTAGTGAATATGATGGGATTGGGAGCCATTATTTGGCCAACCGTTTGTTCTAGTTGCATGGGTGAAGTGGTTGCAGGTACATGCGATTTCCCTAGGACTCTCAGTAATGCCTCTTGGTGTTCCTCTGATTTTTGCATCAGGCCCAAAATACTGATTTGAGCTGGTTATTTGTTCAACTGGTCCACAATATTATGCTCATTCTCACGAATAAGCTTAATGAAGTCTGCGGCCTCTTTGTCTGTCATCTTCACCTTATCTTCTTTCTGGTCATTCTCGTTCATTTTTCCCTTTCCTTTTACCTTTCTCTTCTCTTCATCTGTCATCCCTTTTGTTATTCCTTTGGTCTCTTCCCTAATGCTTACCCCTTTTGCTGGCAATTTTTGGCACCTCCCTACCTTTGTCATATGGCCAATATCGTCCACCATCGCTTTTTTCATTATTTCGACCCCTGCCGATGTGGTGATGGTTATCTCGTAACTCCAAGGAACTGCCTGGCAGAGTTGGGGTAGTACACATGTTCTTTGCAGATCAAGATCAACGTATTCTCCGCGGATAATCAGAAAAACGAATTTAGGTATTTTACAATTATTGTTTGTTCGATTCGATTATTCTATTTTTTTCAAGATCAAATCCTAGATCCATGTCTACTATGTTCATAGTTATTGCAAACAATAACTATGGTCATCGAAGGTGGATCAGGTTTTACATTGAGAATGAGGGGTGGTGGTGATGATTTAGATGTAGTGGTGGTGGGAGGAGCTACTTGAGGGGTTAGTTGATTATATGGAATGACGAGTGGTGGACGTGAGGATGTGGTGTATGGTATATGAAGGGGGGGTCAAGTCGTATTTTGGTGACTTGGCGATGTATAGGGTATGACGAGAGGTGGTCGGATAGTAGTATCGGGACTTTGAGGAGTAGAGTAGATGGTGAAGTCAGCCAATCTGAGTGGCAGTTGTGTATTTCGATGTGGAGTTGTCGTGTAGTGGTTGACTGTGTTGATTGTGGACGTTCTTGCTTTCTTTGTTAAGTAGACCCTAATTTTTGCCCCAATAGGAGCTATTAGATCTGATGGATTGAAGTTGAGTTCTTCGTGAATGAAATGTACTCCGTGCCCATTTCCCCCTCCATTGTGAGTAGGTAGAGGGTTTTGGTTGATGTTCTGTTGTTGGGATGAGTTGGCAGGTCCATCCAGTATGAGAACCTTCTTATCAATCAAGTTTTGTACCTGATGTTTGAGTTGCCAGCATTGATCTATAGAGTACTCTGGAGCACCCAAGTGGAATTTACAAAATAAGCTTGGATTGTACCCTGGTCATTTTTCGGTTTCTGGGTTTGGTGTTCGTTTCGTGAGGTACTCTCCCCTGAGCAAGATCGGGAGTAATTCTGATAGCGCCATTGGCAACCGAGTAAACACTCTGTTAACTCTGTTAGGCCGCGCTTGCTGACCTTGCCCATATTGTGGTACCACTGATGGAGGATTTGCCCTGAACTGGTTTTGAGGTACGGGGTTCCAGGCTGGTGGTGGCGCTGGGGCCCATGAAGTTGTCGGAGCTTGTGGTCTTGGTACTGGTGTAGGGATGAAGAGGGGTCGGTTTGGTTGTACATTGTTGACCTGTGTTTCTTCTCTCTTCTTTGCCACAGGCACTGGTTTTCTCTGTGGAGGCATTCTTGCTGCCATCCCTAGGCTTGTGAAATCAAATATCAAACCGGTTCGGATTCTGTCCTCGACCCGATCTGCTACCTGTATTAGGTTTGAAAAGGTGCCCGTAGTGTGTCCCACCAAATGAGTATAAAAAGCATGCCCTAGTGTTGAGATGAACGTGGTGTTCATTTCTTGTTCAGTCATTGCAGGCCTTACTTGTGAAGCAGACTCTCGCCACCTCTGGGCATACTCTTTTACCATTTCCCTTTGTTTTCTCACCATCTTAGCCATGTCACTTCGATCTAGTCCCACATCTGTATTGAACCGATAATTGTACCAGAACATCTCAGCTAAGTCTTGCCAGTTCTTAATAAGTGAGTGATCTAATCCAGAAAACCATTTGAGTGCCGGTCCCGTAAAACTCCTTTGAAACAATTGCACTAACAACCAGTCATCCTCGCCATACTGGCACATGGATCCACAATATAACTTTAGATGCGACAGAGGACAACCTACTCCGTTATATTTCTCAAACTCCGGACACTTGAACTTGGCCAGTAATTGAGCATCGGGATAGAAGCAAAGATCCTTAAATCGAGTTCCACTCATAGTGTTGAGGCCCTTCATCCTCCTCATTTCTTCTTATAGAGACTCGATTTGCTGAGCCAGTTTTTCATCTGTTGTGCTTTTGGCTTCTGTAGCCCTGTACTCACATTCATCGTCAGGAATAACCACAGGGGGTGGTCGATTCTGGGGAATATAGAGCGGGGGCTCCTGGTATTCGGGCATTGCCGGTGGCACGGTGGTCTGTGGTCCCTATGAAGTTTGCTCGGCTAAATCCTGATTTGATCCGGAGGCGTGTTGCTGTATTATTTGGGCTTGTATGATGTTGGCGTTGGCTAACACGGTACTGACTATCTTTTCTTGTCTCTCAATTATTTTCAATAGTGTTACTATTTATGGATCGATACCCGACGTTTTGGCCGCTGGGGGTTGTGCTAGTTCAGAAGAACTCATGGTGACTGTAGATGATCTCAGAAAATATGGAGGTACCTCTGGCTGCTTGTATTTTTTTCGCTTAGCTACCTGTGGGTACAAAAGACCAAGTGTTACTATCTTGTTTACGAAAATGAAGATGCATGATGTTTTATTAAGTCGGGTAAAGTTGTTTATTATGAGTTTTAACGAAAAAGTAATTTTTCGGCGCGGAGCCGGCATCAACACGGAGTTGGTGAAGTGCTTTTTAACAAAGAATTACATCAGCACGGAGCTGGCATCGACACGGAATCAGCATCATGTTTTTGAGAACAGAATTATCTCAGCGCGGAGCTGGCATCGACATGGAGTCGGCATCACACGGAGTTGGCATCAGCACGGAGCTGGGATCCACACGGAGTCGGTAAATCATTTTTAAAAAGTAATTTCATCAGCACGGAGCTAACATCGACACGGAGTCGGGAAAATATTTTAAAATCGAAATTATCTAAGCACGGAGTTGGCATCGACACGGAGTCGACATCAACACGGAGTTGGCATCAACATGGAACTGGCATCGATACGGAGTCGGGAAAGCATTTGGAAAAAGTAATTTCATCAGCACGGAGCTGGCATCGACACGGAGTCGGGAAAATATTTTGAAAAGGTAATTTCATCAGAACGGAGCTGGCATCGACACGGAGTCGGGAAAGCATTTTGAAAAAGTAATTTCATCAACACGGAGCTAGCATCGACACGGAGTCGGGAAAATATTTTGAAAAGGTAATTTTATCAGCATGGAGCTGGCATCGACATGGAGTCGGGAAAATATTTTGAAAAAGTAATTTCATCAGCACGGAGCTGGCATCTACATGGAGTCGGGAAAATATTTTGAAAAAGTAATTTCATTAGCACAGAGCTGGCATCGACACGGAGTCGGAAAAATATTTTGAAAAAGTAATTTCTGAGATAAATCGAGTTGGAACAACCTATGTTTTTTTTTGGTAGTCTCCAATTCCGTTATCTAAAATCACTACCGGCCAGGCAGATCTCCAAGAAAGAGGCGGCGCACAATGACACTCTTAAATCACCTTATTCCCTGAGTAGACATAGTCTATCCCCCTCGTATCAACATGGTAAGATCTTTCTAGGCACCGACTCTGATTAAGGACTGTAATTGGTACTTTTTGAAATCTATTTTTTTTGTTGAAAAAAATTGAATTCACTTGAATTGATTGATTGGTTGTTATCTTTGTTAGATCATGAACTTGGTTCGATATGGATTCGGATTCAGTTTGTAGTGGATCTGGGTCATGGACCCAGTTGTAACGGATCTGGGTCGTAAACCCAGTTGAAATGGATCTGGGTCGTAAATCCAGTTGAAAACGGATCTGGGTCGTAAACCAAATTGTAGTGGATCTGGGTTGTGGACCCAAATGAAATGGATCTGGGTCAGGCCTAGTTGAAAATGGATCTGGGTCGTGGACCTAGTTGTAATGGATTTGGGTCGTAAACGTAGTTGTAATGGGTTTGGATTTGGGTCGTGGACCCAGTTGGAATGGATATGGATATGGGTTGTAAACCTAGTTGAAATGGATTTATATCTGGGTCATGAACCCATTTGAAATGGATCTGAGTCATAAACCCAGTTGAAATGGATTTGGATCTGGGCCATGGACCCAGTTGAAACGGTTCTGGGTTGTAATCCCAGTTGTAATGAATCTGGGTCGTAGACCCAGTTGTAATGGATTTGGATCTGGGTCATAAACCCAGTTGAAATGGATTTGGATCTGGGTCGTGAACCCAGTTGAACTAGATCTGGGTCGTGGACCCAGTCGTGGTGGATCTGGGTTAGGGACCAAGTTTAAATGGATCTAGGTTGTGGGCCCAGTTTGAATAGATCTGGGTCATGGACCCAGTTGTAGATGGATCTGGGTGGTGAACCCAGTTGAAATGGATCTGGCAGTTGAAAATGGGTCTAGGTCATGGACCCAATTGAGATGGATCTGGGTCGTGGATCCAGTTGAAATGGATCTAGGTCGTGAACCAAGTTTAAGTGGATTTGGGTCGGGGACCTAGTTGAGATGGATCTGGGTCGTGGACCCAGTTTGAATGGATCTGGGTCGTGGACCCAGTCTGAGTGGTGCGGGTCGTGGACCCATTTTTGATGATTGGTGATGGACGGTAACAGATTTGATTGTAGGCGAGGTTAATAGTATACCACGTTAGCTTTGATCGATAGAATGTATGCGAGTTCTGTTTTGATCAAACAAAGAAAAACGACGAGGAGTAGGCCCTAAGTTTAATTAAAAAATAATTCATTTAAGCATTTTCAAGCTTTAAACATCAAAAGAAAAATAAACCTGAGAACAAAAGTTGTCAAGACTTCTGTTAGGAACAAAATGAGCAATTTTTTTTTTAAATTCGTATTTCAAACACGGATGGGCTTAAAATACGTCGAACCGTACTTGAAATACGGACCAGTACGAATTTTTGGCTCAATTTTTTTTTTAAATGTTTGTTAATCCAATTTGAGGCACATTACCTCTGGTTTTTGGCTTGGGTCAAAAAAGTTACATTTTTTCAGTTTTTTAATCTTTTTGTTTTGTTTTGTTTTTTTTTTTTTTTGTTTTTTTTTAATGATATGCATGATAAATAAAAAAGCTGGTTTTTCCCTACTTACCAAGGGAATAAGCAAAGAAAGAAAATTACACCTAACCTATACAACTTGGTCTCGTGGGCTTCGAGGCTCGATAGCAACTAAACAAATACAACTTAACTTTGGGGGTCGATGTGAACTTGAAGCTTGTGCCCTAGCATTGTCTAATCGGGCACATGCATGCGGTTAGTAGGTGCTTTCACGGCTACCCGATCTTCAAACCTCAATGCATACCGAAGTACGCACGTCGTTGGTTGGTGATCGGGTTTGATGTGTTCATTCTCGACACTTGAAATAACGATCTCAAGCCGTGAAACTACTAAGCATCGGGGCTAAGTATATTGAGGGTGGGGTGGCTTGTGAAGTGGGCTATGCTCGCAAGTGCACGTGCCATTTTTTTTTCATTTCTTTTCATCGACCCCCTTACAAATATATAATCCAAACAACGAAAGTAAATAAATATTACAATGTGGTCATATGAGAAAATAAAAAAAGAAACATAGGAAACAACAAACGAACAATGTTAGTAAATAAAAATCTTTTTTTTTTCAAAACAACCGAGTTGTCACAAGGGATGAACCATGGCTCCCCAGCGGAGTTGCCAACTGTAGATACGTGGATTTCGTCATTACGACGGCCACCTCTACTAAGGATTGGAGTCGCCACCATTCATGTTGTAAGTGGGTGTGAATGGTCACCCGATGTACATTTTCCAAAAAATGACATATTTGGTACATAGTGACTCGCGATGGATAAGAATTAATCGAACCTTGAGATTTGGGGTAAGCAGCTTGGTTGGAGAAAAGGGAAGGTGTTAGGCACCCTTTTCTTCCCGTTAAGTGGCGGTAACCACAACTCAATTCGGTCATTTTGATTGAAAAAAAATGAAAAATAAGGTGTCACTTGTGTGCATTTGTACCTATGTAGGGATTTACTTTCGACTTGATCATAAGATCATCTCATTGAAGGGGATGATCCTAATGAATCATTTGCCTTGAGGTCCATTCATCCTAAGTCCATTTGAACAAAGTGAAGAGGAGAGGGGATAATAGAAGAGGGAGAATGAGAGGGTGTGAAGAGAAGGGGGATTATTTTTGTTGCACCCACCTTGTATCTTGAATCTTCTTTTCTTCTTCTTTGAATTTCTATGTCTTCTTGAGTTCTTAGTAGAGTATGGAAATATATATATTTTTTTAGAAGATTGATGGTGAGAATAGTTGAGAGAAGAATAGAGTAATAGTTATTTTTCTTTTTTTTTTTCTTAAGACTTGATAACCATTTTTGGAAGGAGGGGAGGGGTATTTATAGGTGTTTGGAGGATGTTTGGGGGTATAATGGGATGAAGAGTTGGGAGAATAGAGAATGACATGGGTTTTTGAAGTTAAGGGTATGAAATTTGGAGTGTAAGTGAGAGTAGTTGTGTAATAAGGGAAATGGATTGTATTTTAACCAAAATGGTTTGGATCTTACCCAAATCCATTTGGGTAGAGTGTTTGATAGGATGAGATGAGTGATGGTTGATGGGAGGAATGGGGGTGTAAGGGAGTTGTTTAGAGAAAGAGTGTTAGGTTAGTTGAAGAGGTGAGGTGCGTAGATTTAGGAGTATGGGTTATGTAAGAGGTTGGTAGATTGATTTTTGGGATAATTAAGGGGATGATGACATGTGGTAATCATGATGAGATGGTGAGGTGATGAGATTGGTTGATTGGTTGATGATGGTTGTTTGATTAGAGAGAAGGGTATGGGTTAGTTAGTTGATGATGAGGAGGGTATGTGTTGAGGTGATTTTGTTGGAGTGTTTTAAGGAAAGTGATGGATAGAGATATGGGTTGTGATGTGGGTAGTTGATGATATTAGAGAATGATGATATGTTAGGGGTAGTAGGGTATAGGTTGTGATGTGGGTGGTTGTTGATGTTAGAGAAGGGGATAGGTTAGGTTAGGGGAGGGTTGTGATGTGGGTGGTTGATGAATGGGGATAGGTTAGGTTAGGGTAGGGTATGGATTGAGGTGATTTTGGAGAGAAGTGATGTGGGTTAGATGAATTTTTTAGAGAATGATGATGGGAGTAGGTGATTAGATGAGGGAGGTAAGTGGGGATGATGACATGTGTCATCTTTTGGTGTTAGATTGTTGATTGGTTTGATGTGGGTGATGGTTTATGGGTTAGAGTTGTGGGTTGGATAATGAATTGGATATGGGTAGGGTCTTATGGGCTTTTAGTGTTGGGTTTGGGATTTAGAAATGATTTTGGGTTATTTTGGATTAGGTAGGATTTGTTTTTGGTTGGATTTTTGAGGGAGGGTAGGTGTTAAGGTTTAGGTGATATGAGATTAATTTTAGGTTAGGGGTAAGGTAAGAAATGAATTTAGGAAAGAGTTGAGGGCTTGTGGGCCTTTAATGGGCTTAGGGCATTTGCGAATTCGAAAGTGGAGCGGTGAAAGTAAAGGAGGGGTAGGCAACCCAAGTCTCACATTTTTAATTTATTAATTTTGCGATAATTGATTTGATAAAAAATGCTACGTTTTGGCAAATCGGGCCTTTTAGGCCCATTGGCGAATTTTATCGAACGTTTGGTACAAAGGCAGCGGGGTGAGGGTTGAGCACATGTAGGTTGGATCAAACCCCTTTGTGGGTCCCTTATGTAGTCTTTAACAAAGATCGTTTAGTTGCACAAGAATACGCTCTGATTGAGGGTATTGATTTTGATGAAATATTTGATCTTGTTGTTAGACTTGAGTCCATTCAAATTTTGATGTCCATTGTTTGCTTTTAAAAATTGGAACTCTTTCAAATAGACATCAAGAGTACATTTCTTAACGATTTCTCTAACAATTAGGTGTATGTTGTACAACCTGAGGATTTCATTGACCTTAAAAATCTTCACAAAGTCTTTAAACTCAAAAAGGTACTTTATGACCTAAAATAAGTCCCTCATGTTTGTGATTGATGAGACTATCGTTGTTCTTCTCACCAGAGTTAATAATAATCTTACTTTTACCTTACTTGTGGGGCAAGTAGGGGATTGAACCCAAGAGAAAGGAGGAATAGAGTTAAGCTAAGAAGATAAAATTCAAATTAAGTAAAAGGAATTAAAACTGTTTTTCTTTGTGTTTTTGAACTTATAAGAAAATGTAAAATTACTAGAAAATAAACTAAAGTAGATGAAATTAAAAGTAAGTAAACTTATGAAATTAAAACACCATTAGAGGTGGATCTACCTAGAACATGTTGATGAGCAATTTTTAGTTTCTAGCCTTTTTATAACTCAATCGTAAGGGCTTGGTGTTAGCTCCTTAGATCGGAAAGTTTTGCAAATAAAATGAAATGAGGGAACATAAACAAAGTAGAATTCTTTGAAAACTTCTTACTACCAATTATCTAATTTAAGCATACTTTATCTTGATCTAATCTAAGTATAAAGTATCTATATTAAGAATAAAAAGTGCAAGAAACTTAAAGAGAATTCATACGCATTTTAAATAAAAGAAAGGCATGAAATTAGAAATAACACAAGAACTTGCTCTAGGCTTTTCCACTCTCTAATGGAGGGGAACTTAGTTTAATGTCATTGCAAGAGAGGGAAGATAAGAGATGAAAGAACTTTTCTTCATTTCATATAGAAAATTATAACTTCTTCTTCTTCTACTTCTTACAAGACTATTTAACTAAAAGAAAATAACTAGAAAATGAAAATACAAAAAATAAGAGAATAGGCTAAGAGCCTTAGATTAAAGGAGTCTTAGATAAGAGAACCAAGATGGGACCCTTTATCTAGAAATGAAGACTTTATTTATAGAGAAAATGTGTGTAAAAGAGTCTAAAAGTAGTCTCCACTTTTCTTTGCTCAAAAAGACAAAAGATGAGAATATAAGTTAAGGATTAGGGCATTCCAAAGTGGGCCAAAATGTTTTTGTCTTGAGATTTTGATTCCAAATTGTTGATTTTCTACACAAGAAACACACGTAATTAGATTTATCTTGTAAATGAATTTATTTATATAGAATTAAGCCTAATTAACATGCAACGTGGTGATTTGAGGCTTATCATGATTATTATTTTAATATGGATAAATAGGTACAAAAATCAAGATAAATATCCGAAAAATGTGTGTATAATTGAGTGTTTGGAAACACTCATCACACCCCCAAACTTACCTTTTTCTAGTCCCTAGAAAATAAAACTGCCACTTTCGCAGGCAGCAAGCCCTCGACTGCATTTAGCGAATGCAGCAAGCCCTTGAACCGCTAGGTTACCCCTAGTGGATGAGTTTGACTCGTGAGGATTTGCAGAAAATATACCCACAAAATTTGAAAACAACTATAAAGTAAAAATAATCAAAATCAAAACTTATATTGAAAAGCACAAGTCTTTTCTTTTTGATTTTGTCAATCAATTGGAAGTACTGCTTGGTATAGTGTCCCAACCCTTATTTCTCTACGACAAAACTTGGACTTAAATTGACCTTTGAGCGATAGTGATTCTAACTCAGAAATTTAAGAGATTCGATTTCCTCAAATGAGTTTCAACCTTCTAACTACTTAAGAATAGCTGGAGTAACTTAGGGTTTAATTCTAAACTTAGCATCATGTCTAGGGTAGTGAGAAGTGTGGATATTCACTTTAATACCTCTAAGGGGCTTTATCTGTGATATTCCAGTATACTCACATTTTTACACTTGATGGCTTTCACCCTGTTAAAACTTTACATAAACTTTTAGATCTTTGATTTTTTTTTTTTTGAAAGGTCTTTTTTTTTTCTATTACTTCTTCATTCTTTTTCTAAGAAAAGTAGGCAGCCCTTTTCAAGGTACCCAGTCTAATTCAATGGTTGCTGTACAAGGTGTATACAACGCAGTTCTGTTTTTCTTCTAATCAGCCAACCAATTGAACAAGGAAGTCAAAGTTCATCAAACCTAGTTTTTCCTTAAACTCTAGGTAGAAAGAAGGTAATAAGCTTTTTTAATACAATCTAGACTCTTGGTAACCTTATTAGAAGTGACTATAAACCAAAAGATAACTTTGCTCTAATTTTTACCTAAGAGAAACACAAATGACGACTCTAGATCATAGCTTCCAATGAAAGACTGATTAAATATTTTTAACTAAGTACTTAAAGATACATGCTAAGATTTTGAGCAAAATACAATAAAGTCGCCAATTAAATATTTTTCAAAATTTTTTTTTTTGAAAGAAGAAAATAATAAGTGGAAATCCAACCCATACACCCCCAAACTTAAACATTATATTGTCCTCAATATTTCGACATATACATGCAAAAGTAAAATTGAAATTGACAAAATGAAATGAAGTGGGTTAGATAGCACCTGAGATAAACCCTATAGTCTTGTTGATATTTAACACAATGTCCCTTGAAGTGCATGGATTGCCTCCTAGAGGCGCTAAGTTTAACGTCTTTAGCTAGACGAAAACATAGTTAATTTTGATAGACGGGATCATCGAGAAAAAGAACTTCCTCATGCGGAACATACTAGAGAAATGGTTTGAGACATTGGCCAATCACTTTAAAAGTGGATCCGTCCTTAGGATTAAGGATTTCAACAGCACCATGGGGGTAAACTGTTTGGATAATATATGGGCCAGTCCATCGAGACTTAAGCTTTCCTGGAAAAAAGTGGAGTCTATTATCATACAACAAAACTCTTTGATTAGGAATGAAATTCCTCCTAAGAATGTGTCTATCGTGAAAGAATTTTGTACGCTCTTTGTACCTTTTGGCACAATCATACGAGTCATTTCTACTCTCTTCTAACTCGTCTAGTTGTAACTTTCGCTTCTCACCGACTTTATCAAAATCAAAGTTGAGGCGTTTGATCGCCCAATATGCATGATGTTCTAGTTCTACAGGGAGATGGCAGGCTTTGCCAAAAACTAACCGGTAGGGAGACATCCCTATGGGTGTCTTGAATGCAGTTCTATAGGCCTAGAGTGAATCACTCAATCTCAAAGACCAATCTTTCCTTGAAGGATTGACTGTTTTTTCTAAGATAGTCTTTATTTCCCTGTTAGAAATCTCCACTTGGCAACTTGTTTGTGGGTGGTAAGGTGTGGCAACCTTATGCGTTATGAGGTATTTCTTCATCAACGTAGCAAAGATCTTGTTGCAAAAATGCGAGCCACCATCACTTATGATAGCTCGCGGAGTACCAAATCTTGAAAAAATCGTCTCCTTAATGAATTTTATCACAACCTTGTGATCGTTAGTTCTACATGCCACAGCTTCGACCCATTTTGACACATAGTCAACGGCAACTAGGATGTATTGGTAACCTTGGAAGATAGGAAAGGGTCCCATGAAGTCTATACCCCACACGTCAAAAATTTCGATGATCAGTGTAGGATTTTGAGGCATTTCATTTCTCTTAGAGATTTTTCCTAATCTTTGACATTTATCACAAGATTTGCTAAACTCGTGGGCATCACGAAAAATACTAGGCGAGAAAAAACCGCAATGTAAGATTTTCATGGCGGTCTTCTTACCACTGAAGTGCCCTCCGTAGGCATGATTATGGCAAAACTCTAGGATACTGACTTGCTCACAGGTTGGAATACAACGTCTAATGATTTGATCAGGACAATACTTAAATAAGTATGGCTCATCCCAGAAATACCATTTTATTTTTGACAGAAGACGGAGTTTCTCTTGACTAGTCATTTCGACTGGGAATTGACCTGTAACTAGGTAGTTGACAATGTCCGCATACCATGGAGCATTGGCTTGAGAGATTTGCATAAGTTGTTCATCGGGAAAGGATTCAGAGATGGGTAAGGATTCCTCGGATGGCTTATTAACTATCCTAGACAAGTGATCAGCTATGACATTTTCTTCCCCTTTTTTGTTTCGGATCTCGAGATCAAACTCTTGTAGAAGTAGAATCCAACGGATTAACCTTGATTTAGCTTCTTTCTTTGATAGAAGGTACTTCAATACTGCGTGGTCTGTGTAGATCACGACTTTACATCCTATGAGGTAGGGGCGGAATTTTTCAATGGTATAAACCACTGCTAGCATTTTCTTCTCTGTTGTAGAGTAATTAAGTTGAGCATCGTTTAGGGTTTTACTAGCATATTAGATAACATGAGGTTTTTTTCAATTCGCTGACCCAAAACAGCGCCTATTGCATAATCTGAAGCGTCGCACATAACTTCGAATGGAATGTTCCAGTTTGGAGGTTGAATAATGGGTGCCGAGGTTAACTCAAACTTAAGTTTGTTGAACGCAGAGAGATATGACTCTAAAAAGTCGAAAGGAACATCCTTTCCCAATAGCTCATATAAAGGTTTCGAGATTTTCCCGAAATCTTTAATAAATCTACGATAGAAACCTGCATGGCCTAGGAATGACCTAATTTCTTTAACCATTCTAGGAGGTGGTAATTTTTCAATTAAACCTACCTTTGCCTTATCTACCTCAATCCCCTTAGCAGAAACAATGTGCCCTAGCACAATCCCCGATGTTACCAAGAAATGGCATTTTTCCCAATTGAGGACTAGATTGACCTCTTTGCAACGTACAAGGACCAAAGTCAAGTGATGGAGACATTCCTCAAAAACTTGATGCAAAAACTGAAAAATCGTCCATGAATACTGCAAGATATTTTTCTAGCATGTCGGAAAATATACTCATCATGCACCGTTGAAAAGTAGCGGGTGCATTGCACAATCCAAAAGGCATGCGACGATATGCGAAAGTTCTGAAAGGGCAGGTGAAAGTTGTTTTATCTTGATCGATTGGAGCAACGGGTATCTGGTTGTACCCGGAATAACCATCTAAGAAGCAATAGTAAGAATGTCCTGCCAGACGCTCTAACATTTGATCAATGAAAGGTAAGGGGAAATGATCCTTAGGAGTCATCGAGTTGAGTTTCCTATAGTCAATACACACACTCCATCCATTTTGGACTCGAGTGGGGATTAATTCATTGTCTTGGTTCACTACTACAGTGATACCAGACTTCTTAGGAACTACTTGTATAGGACTCACCCAACGACTGTCAGAGATAGGATAGATAATACCCGCATCTAGCAATTTCATCACTTCTATCTGAACTACGTCTTTTATGATAGGATTTAGCTGTCTCTAAGGTTCTAAGGAAGACTTAGCGAAATCCTTTAAACGAATATGGTGTATTACCACAGATGGACTAATTCCCTTGATGTTAGCTATGCTCCAACCAATAGCTTCTTGATGTTCTTTTAATACTCCTAACAACTTTTCCTCTTGAATTTCATTAAGGTGAGAGGAAATGATCACGGGCAAGGTTTAATTCTTACCAAGAAATGCATATCTCAAGGTCTCTGGAAGCGACTTGAGTTCTAATTTTGGAGGTTCGACATAAGAAGGAACAAGATTGGATGTGCGCACAGGAAGACTTTCAGTTTTTGCGTGCCACCGCACAGAATCTAAGAGTGGAACAGATTCAAGCAAAGCATTGACTTCGCTTATAGACTCTTCGACGTCCAAGTCAAGGCCAAAGTGAGCCAAACATTTTGTTAGGGGATCAGAGTACCCTAACTCTTGATACGTTTGATTGATTAGCGTATCTATCGTGTTCACTTCCTCCATACCATCATCTACATCAATTCCTTGGAAATTGTGGAAGACGTTCAGTTTCACTTTCATATCCCCAAATGCTAAAGTCATAATTCCGTTTCTACAACGAATGACTGCGTCAGACGTAGCTAAAAATGGACGTCCTAAGATGATAGGAATATGACTATTCGAATTGATGACTGGCTCCGTGTCTAAGACAACAAAGTCAATAGGGAAATAGAAATCTTTGACTTTAACTATCACGTCCTCAACTATACCCTTTTGAATTTTTATGGACCTATCGACTAGACTCAACGTGATATCGGTGGGTTTCAAAACCCCCAAACCTAATTATTTATAAATCGAATATGGTAAAAGGTTCACACTAGCCCTTAAGTCTAAGAGACATTTTTCGACCACTTGATTTCCAATATGAATGGAAATTGTCGGACATCCAGGATCCTTAAATTTTGGTGCAATCGTTTGTTGGATGTGCGACGAAGCTTGGGCTGCCATGATAGCTTCCCGAGGAAATGGTGTTTTCCTTTTAGCTGTGGTCAAATCCTTTAGGAATTTCGCATAAGAAGGTATCTGCTTAATGGCATTTAGGAATGGGATATTGATATGCACATTTTGGAAGACTTCTAAGACATCCTCAAATTGCTTATCTTTTTTAAAATCTATAAGGCGATGGGGAAATGGAGCTTTTGGAATTGACAAAATGATAGGAGGTTTTTTCAAATCTTTCTCTTTCTCTATTGGAGACTCTATGACTTCTTTTTGAACTTTGTCCTTCTCTAGGATTGAAAGCGCCCTCGATCCGCGGGGTGCGCGGATCCGCTTTTGACCCTTGA
This sequence comes from Akebia trifoliata, assembly GCF_017979445.1. NCBI lineage: Eukaryota > Viridiplantae > Streptophyta > Magnoliopsida > Ranunculales > Lardizabalaceae > Akebia > Akebia trifoliata. The sequence goes on from NC_141378.1 coordinate 35,952,075, forward strand.
GGTTTGGGAGTCGCCACCTAGTTATTACGGTCTAGGAACCGATCAATGACTCTAAACGGATAAAAACTAATCTAAAACAAAAAAAAAAACTGAATTCGGGGATCAAGTTACGGGGTTGGAAGGTGTTAGGCACCAACCCTGCCCGGCCAAAGCCGGTCTCTACTAAATTCCCAAGTAAATTACATTGCTAAAACCTAGATAAGAAAATAAATAAAAATAAAAGGTTTACCTTTCCGATGGCAAGGACTTGGTTCCCTCAGATCTGACAAAAAGAACTCCTTGTACCGTGCTCCCTTGCTTCGTTCTGCTTCCGGATTTGACTTCGGATCTCCGAGGCAAGGTATCTCCTTGTTTTTTGAATCTGAACTCTTCAAGTTCGTTGCGGATTTGGGGATGTTTTTAGAAGGCTTTTGGGTGTTTTCTAGACTAAAATTGAAGGAGGGATGTTAGCTAAGGAGTTGGGACTCCAAAACTAGGGTTTATGGGGGGCTAGGGGAGCTTCTAGACCTACTTCTCTTAGGGTTTATGATTTGATACGAAAATAGGGTGTGAGCACCTCTATTTATAGATGTTTTTAGGGGTTGATTTGGATAGAGTTAGTGTTTAATTAGAGATCTTTTAATTAGAGTTGTGTTTTAGTTTGACTTGTTTTAGGTAGAATTATGTTTTAATTAGAATTGTTTTAGGTAGAATTATTTTTAAGTTAGAACTCTATTAGATAGAGTTATTAATCTATTATAATTCTATTATGACTTTTGGTCTTATTTGATTGACTTTTAATGTTTTGACTTTAGTCTTAATTGATTGACTTTTAATATTTTGACTTCAGTCTTGCTTAATTGACTTTAATTTTGACTTCAGTCTCACTTGATTGACTTTAATACCTTGACCTTAGTCTTGCTTGATTTACTTTTAATTTTTGGAGAACCCCCCTCTATTCTTTCTTTAATTCTTTGGACCCCCAAATGGAGGGGTCCTTAAAGAAATATCCCACGAACCCTCAACAATTTTGCCTGAGAGTCCGATTAATCGATTTTTTAGGTTCAACTTTTTAAATTAATTTCATTAATGTTTAAATTTAATTATTTAATGTTTTATTTATTAATTTCGGAATTTTTTATCATGAAAATTGTGAAATTACCGTTTTGCCCCCGGAGAGGACTTTTCACGTTTCAAGTCGGTTTTTAATGTTCTAGGATGTTTTAGAATCGATTTTTGAACAAAGGGTATTTTATTGACACTCCCCCTATAATAGTTATGGTTGATCAAAAACTGAGTCAACCGTTCATACCAAGCTCGAGGGGCTTGTGTAAGGCAATAGATTGCCTTTTTAAGTCTAAAGACTTTGTAAGGATATTTGGGGTCAATGAAATCCTTAGGTTGTTCAACATATACCTCTTCATCAATGATTTCATTTAGAAAGACACTTTTAACGTCCATTTGAAAGAGTTTTAATTTCAAAAAATAAATGATGGACATTAAATTTCGAATGGACTCGAGTCTAGTGACAAATGCGAATGTTTCATCAAAATCAATGCCCTCAATCTAAGCGTATCCCTATACTACTAACTGAACCTTGTTACGGACCACATTGCCATGTTTATCGGATTTGTTGTTCTTATAGATCCATTTTATTTCGATGACATTTTTGTCTAATGGACAGGGTACCAAGTACCATACTTGGCTCCCAATGAACTGAAGAAGTTCTTCTTAAATAACTTGTACCCAATATTTATCAGTAAGGGCTTCATCAATGTACTTGGGCTTTTAACTTTGATGTGAAACATAGATGACCATTTAGTGTTTCCAGTTATTATCTAGTTTTTATACCAACTTTAGGTTCTCCAATGATTTTGAAAGCGCCCTCGATCCGCGGGGTGCGCGGATCCGCTTTTGACCCTTGAGGTTTGGGAGTCGCCACCTAGTTATTACGGTCTAGGAACCGATCAATGACTCTAAACGGATAAAAACTAATCTAAAACAAAAAAAAACTGAATTCGGGGATCAAGTTACGGGGTTGGACGGTGTTAGGCACCAACCCCGCCCGGCCAAAGCCGGTCTCTACTAAATTCCCAAGTAAATTACATTGCTAAAACCTAGATAAGAAAATAAATAAAAATAAAAGGTTTACCTTTCCGATGGCAAGGACTTGGTTCCCTCAGATCTGACAAAAAGAACTCCTTGTACCGTGCTCCCTTGCTTCGTTCTGCTTCCGGATTTGACTTCGGATCTCCGAGGCAAGGTATCTCCTTGTTTTTTGAATCTGAACTCTTCAAGTTCGTTGCGGATTTGGGGATGTTTTTAGAAGGCTTTTGGGTGTTTTCTAGACTAAAATTGAAGGAGGGATGTTAGCTAAGGAGTTGGGACTCCAAAACTAGGGTTTATGGGGGGCTAGGGGAGCTTCTAGACCTACTTCTCTTAGGGTTTATGATTTGATACGAAAATAGGGTGTGAGCACCTCTATTTATAGATGTTTTTAGGGGTTGATTTGGATAGAGTTAGTGTTTATTTGAGATCTTTTAATTAGAGTTGTGTTTTAGTTTGACTTGTTTTAGGTAGAATTGTGTTTTAATTAGAATTGTTTTAGGTAGAATTGTGTTTTAATTCAAATTGTTTTAGGTGGAATTATTTTTTAGTTAGAACTCTATTAGATAGAGTTATTATTTAATTAGATCTCTATTATGACTTTTGGTCTTATTTGATTGACTTTTAATGTTTTGACTTCAGTCTTAATTGATTGACTTTTAATATCTTGACTTCAGTCTTGCTTAATTGACTTTAATTTTGACTTCAGTCTCACTTGATTGACTTTAATACCTTGACTTTAGTCTTGCTTGATTTACTTTTAATTTTTGGAGAAGGCCCCTTTCATTATTTCTTTAATTCTTTGGACCCCCAAATTGAGGGGTTCTTAAAGAAATATCTCACGAACCCTCAACAATTTTGCCTGAGAGCCCGATTGATCGATTTTTTAGGTTCAAAATTTTAAATTAATTTCATTAATGTTTCACTTTAATTATTTAATATTTTATTTATTAATTTCGAAATTTTTAATTATGAAAATTGTGAAATTACCGTTTTGCCCCCGAAGAGGACTTTTCACGTTTCAAGTCGGTTTTTAATGTTCCAAGATGTTTTAGAATCGATTTTTTGTAAGGAATTCACTGGCAATATTAGTTTTTGTTATTTATGAAGTTTTTTGTGTGAAATGGTTGTGAACTTTACGAGGGGCATTTTCGTAATTTTGTCAAATTCTGTTAAAATTGGTGAAATGATTTATTTGGTTCCGATTTGTTATTTTATGTGTTCGAGAGAGTTTTCCTAAGCGTAACGTAGGCTCTAGGGTTGTTTTGAGGTTAGGGATATTTTGGTAATTTGGTAATTTTTAGTGATTTTTATCGTGAAGTTTCTTTCTGGTCTACAAGATGATGATTTCTATGTTTCTGGGGTCGTATTTTCCTAGCGTAGCGTAGTTTCTAAGGTTTTGTCAGTTCGAGATACCTCATCCGGATTTCTGAAACATATCTGGTAACAAAATAAAGCATTGGAATACACATCCATCATTGGGAATCATTGCAATCGGGTTGACGAGTTGATTAATCAGGCGGATGCAAAAATGGGGTGTCTACAAGGATTTTTTCTCCCATGTCAATAGGTTGGACCTTGTTGTCCACCTTTTTTTTCGAACGCAAGGTGTAGATAGGCTGGACTGAGTCTTGTGGAGCTCCAGAATGGCTTCCTACTTCGTATTGACCTTTTGATCCATTTGGAATCAAAGGTTGACCTCTAGGGTTAGGGATAGTCTGACTAGGAAATTGACCTTTCTCTCTCCCACTCAAGGAAAGAGCTAACTGCCCCAACTGAACTTCCATCTTAGCTATGGATTGCGCAGTGACCTGGTTAATCTGAGTTTGATTTTGATGGGTTTGCTGTTGAGTTTGGATGAATTGCTGTTGCTGTCTCATCAACTCGGCAATCATTGATTCTAAGGACGACTGTTGTTGGGCTGGCTGCTGGTAATTGGTCATGGGATCTGGTATGATGGCTCTGCAATCTGTAGATTGTTGGGATTGATAAGGGACTTGAGGAACAATAGCTTGGTTTGTTGAAGAACCAGATTGTCTAGGAAAACTCCTATTGTAACTTGACGGACCACTAGATTGAATAGGTTCGTTCTGTCTGTATGAGAAATTAGGATGGAATCTATTATCTGGGTGATACGTTTGGCTAAAAGAGTTTGGAGTTGGCTTCCTATAAGCACTATAGCCATTAATCGCATTTGCTTGTTCAGCTTTGATTTGAGGTAAGGTGGGACAACACTTGACCAAATGGTCATTGCTGTCGCATATGACGCACAAAGAATTCGGTTCGACAGTCACTTGCGAAATTGCACGAGGGTCTAGGTGAGGTTTGGATGCTGAGATGGTAAAGGCATCTAACTTCTTCGTGAGATTGTTCATCCCACTTACTAAACTAGACATAACCTTTTTGAGATCAAGGTCTGCCTTCATCTCATACATGCCTGTCTTTCTAACCGAATCATCTCTATCAAATTCTTCTTAGTTAGTGCTCCAATTTTGAGCACTCTCGGTTAATTCTACGAGAAAATCGTACGCTTGGTTGGGAGTCTGGTTCATGAACTGACCCTTATGCATTGACTCGACTAAGGTACGTTGATTCATTGTTAATCCTCTATAAAAACTTTGTACCAATTGTGCTTTGTTAATGCCATGGTGTGGGCACTTGACCAATAAATCATTGAATCTTTCCCAAGTTTGGGAAAATTCATCATCAGGACGGGCTCTAAAATTTCTAATAGAGTCCTTCATTTTCTCAGTTTTGGCCACGGGGTAGAATTTGACCATAAATTTCTTGGATAGAACATCCCAGGTAGATATGGAATTGGGTGTTAGGGAGTTCAACCACGCAGCTGCTTGGTCTTTCAAAGATAACGGGAACAGAATAAGCTTGATACTCTCCTCATCTAGATTCTGATTTCTAAAAGTTTGACATATAGTCAAGAATCGATTAAGATGGGTGTAAGGTTGTTCACGCTCTAAACCGTGGAACTTAGGGAGCATATTAATGGTGGCAGCCCTAATTTCAAACTGAGGTGCATTGTTCAATGGTAAAACAATGCATGTATGAGGAGATGCGGAAGTTGGAACGAAGAGCTCATTGAGAGTTCGCTCTCGATCACCCATCATAAGTACTGATGGTGTCTTGCGTATCCTACTGATGGTACGTTCGATCTGAGGATCAAATGGTTCTAACACGTTGTTTTGTGAACGTCTACCAAACATGCAAATCACACGTCGATCAAATAATCACAAAAAGAAAAGACTGGATCTAGATAGGTTGCCTAAAGCTAGACAGCTCCTAACTGGGTAGAAATAGCGCAACTAGCCTTCCAACTCGGTTCTATGAAGTCAAGTTTGAATCATTCGGATCTCCAGATCGGAGGAGGTGCACAATGCATAAGCAAGGGCACTCTTAAATACCTCCTTTCTTGAATAAACTAAGTCTATCCCCTCAAAGGGCAAGATCTTACTAGATAGAAAAATGATCAAGAAACGCAATTGGCACAACTTGAAGCGGAATTTCTCCTATGGAGCTCGTGGGCCCTATAGCCAAGTCTAATTGATTTTAATTAATTTGATTGGATGAATAGTGAGTTGATTATCCTAATTAGAGCAAGGATTTGGTAATGACTTCCAATCCTTATCTTATCATGCCATCCCTAGGAGAGGGGTGCTCTTTACTACTTAATTAACTATTCCAAGTGTGTACAAATTGGAAAAATAACATACAAAGACAAGGAGTAACCCACTAGCAAAAAGAGGCGTGGGTGTTTCGAGATTACCTCCCGTGCTAGACGGGGTGAAGACAGTTTGAGTCGACTTAAGCATCCAACTCTAATTTTGATGTACGAACCTAAGGAGCCGTGATGGTATTGTCCATCCATCGTCCTTCCTTAGTCTATTACAATCCAAGCCTTATTGGATAATTAAAAAAAATTACAAAGAATCTTATACAAGTGTTTCTAAAACAGAAAAATAAACCTAACTAAAGATTCAAGGAAATTGAAAGAAAAGAAGAAAAAAAAATGTTCACCTACAAGAAGCAAAACAGAAATGTTAGTAGAAATGATAGTAAACGGACTCAAAAACAGAATCTGACTTACCACAATCTTGCTAACTTTGTCACATTTTATAGAAAATTTTGTTCTACCCCAAATCGATATATTATAATAGATAATCGGAGATCGGAGCAAAAAGTTACAGTCAATTTAAGTTCTGCTGTCAAGGGTGAAAAAACAAACGGGAATGACTTTTTTTTTCAATTTTTTTTTCTTCTTTCTTCTCTCTTAAAATCTCAAGAACACTTGAACTTATAGAAAGAAACCAAAAGAAAAAAAAAATAAAATAAAATAAAAATGAAAGAAATTAATTTTAAATCAAAACCTACCACTAATACTTTTACCTTTCCCCGGTAGCGACGTCAAAATTTTGATGAGACTATCATTGTTCTTCTCATCGGAGTTAATAATAATCTTACTTTTACCTTACTTGTGGGGCAAGTAGGGGATCGAACCCAAGAGAAATGAGGAATAGAGTTAAGTTAAGAAGATAAAATTCAAATTAAGTAAAAGGAATTAAAACTGTTTTTCTTTGTATTTTTGAACTTATAAGAAAATGTAAAATTACTAGAAAATAAAATAAAGTAGATGAAATTAAAAGTAAGTAAACTTATGAAATTAAAACACCATTGGAGGTGGATCTACCTAGAACATGTTGATGAGCAATTCTTAGTTTCTAGCCTTTTTATAACTCAATCGTAAGGGCTTGGTGTTAGCTCCTTAGATCGGAAAGTTTTGCAAATAAAATGAAATGAGGGAACATAAACAAAGTAGAATTCTTTGAAAACTTCCTACTACCAATTATCTAATTTAAGCATACTTTATTTTGATCTAATCTAAGCATAAAGTATCTATATTAAGAATAAAAGGTGCAAGAAACTTAAAGAGAATTCATACGCATTTTAAATAAAAGAAAGACATGAAATTAGAAATAACACAAGAACTTGCTCTAGGCTTTTCCACTCTCCAATGCAGGGGAACTTAGCCTAATGTCATTACAAGAGAGGGAAGATAAGAGATGAAAGAACTTTTCTTCATTTGATGGAGAAAATTATAACTTCTTCTTCTTCTACTTCTTACAAGACAATTTAACTAAAAGAAAATAACTAGAAAATGAAAATACAAAAAATAAGAGAATAGGCTAAGAGCCTTAGATTAAAGGAGTCTTGGATAAGAGAACCAAGATGGGACCTTTTCTCTAGAAATGAAGGCTCTATTTATAGAGAAAATGTGTGTAGAAGAGTCTAAAAGTAGCCTCCACTTTTCTTTGCATAAAAAGACAAAATAGGAGAATATGAGTTAAGGATTATGGCATTCCAAAGGATTAGGGCAATCCAAAGTGGGTCCAAATACTTTTGTCTTGAGATTTTGATTCCAAATTGTTGATTTTCTGCAAAAGAAACACACGTAATTAGATTTATCTAGTAAATGAATTTATTTATATAGAATTAAGCCTAATTAACATGCAACGTGGTGATTTGAGGCTTATCATGATTATTATTTTAATATGGATAAATAGGTACAAAAATCAAGATAAATATTCAAAAAATGTGTGTATAATTGAGTGTTTGGAAACACTCATCAGTGATGAATGGTTGAATCAGTTTTTGATCAACCATAATTATTATAAGGGGAGTGTTGATAAAATACTCTTTGTTCAAAAGGTCAAAGTTCATACCCTAATTGCCTAGATCTATATGAATGAAATTGTGTTCGGTTTCAAAAGTAAAGAGATGGGTCACAAGTTTACTCATCTAATACAATTAGAATTTGAAATGAACATGGTGGGTGAGCTCAACTTCTTCTTAGGATTGTAGGTCAAACAACTTCAGGATGGTATGTTTGTCTCTTAGACAAAGTATGCTCATGAATTGGTAGATCATTTGATCTTTAGTTTAGTAGAACTCACAATATCCCTATGAGCACCACATTCAAACTTTTTAAAAATATATCTGCTAAAATGTGGATCAGCATCTTTATAGGAATATGAAAAGTAGCATTTTTTATCTAACTTCCTACTGTGTAAGAGTATGTGCCCACTTTTAAGTCGATACCAAGGAATCACATTTAAGGACTATTAAACGGGTCATCCAATATGTGGCTGGCACATTCGAGTATGGCCTCTGGTACTCCTTTGATTCCTCTTCTAATATTACTAGGTAGTCCGATGCCGTTGGGCAAGAAACATTGATGATAGAAAATCCACCAGTGACGGTTGATTCTACAAGGGGAACTGTCTCATTGCTTAGAATAGTAAGAAACAAAATCTCATTTCATTATCCACCACTGAGGCCGAGTATATTGCGGTTAGAAGTTGTTTAAATAGATGCTTATAGACTACAGGTTATCTCAAGAGATGATGAGTTTATTCTATCTGTAGACACCCCAATTTGAATAGGCCCCCACTCGAAAGGGTCCAAAAATATCGAATTTTCAACAAAATTTGTCAACAGGCCTTAAAGGCCCGAATCAATGGAATGCGATATTTTGATCGATTTGGAGGATCCTAAGACCCCCTAAGGGCCTAGTAGGCCCACTCAAAAAGATTTGATGTACCTCCACTTTCACCGCTTCGCTCCTAAAGCCAAAAGTACCAAATTTCTAATAAAACTTGTAAACGGGCCTAAAAAGTTCAATTCGTCAACACGTGGCATTTTGATCGATCTGATGATTCAAAAAATCCCTAAAAAGATAAATAAATACAAAATGAGACTTGGGATACCCACCACCCTCCATAACTTTCACCACTTCGTTCCCGAATCAAAATATCTTAAGCCCGTCTAAGGCCCACAAACCCATCCCAAATAACTTACAACCTTTCATAACCCAAGCCCAATACACTAAAAGCCCATAACACCATTATCCATATCCAATCCACCTCTATACCCATAACCGTAACCCACCAACCATTATCCACATCAACCAATCACCATTTTGATTATAAAAAATGACATATGTCATTACCCCATCTCACCTCCCTCATCCAACTACCTACCCTTATCACCTTTCTCTAACAATCTATTTACCCACATCACTTCTCTCCAAAAATCATTTCAACCATACCCTTCCCTAACCTACCCATCTCATCCTTCTCTAACACAACCAACCATTCACATCAGTACCCATACCCCCTACACCTTAACTCATCACCTTTCTCTAAACACTCCACCAACTCACATCACAACCCACACCTTGTGGTGCCCCGCCAAATGCTAACACAAATCCCCATAACAGATCTTGAGGTACTAGGTGGCACCTCAAAATTTCGGCATGGTTTCCTCTATTTATGTTAGTATTCCAAGGCGATTAACCTACATCTAATAAACGACATACAATTCTACATATATACATACAAAATATCACAATAACGGAAGCCTACATACATCTAATAACGTACGATAGATCAGAGTGCGGAAGGATAACAAAATACATAATTATACAACTATTTCCTCACTCTGACAAAAGTCCTAACGCTCGATAAAAAAAAATTATAATACTCCTAGACGAATCTGACACCATTAGGGGTATAGCCCCAATACTCATCAAGTGACGGACTCTGGCTGTCTATCTGACTCACCAGATGATTCTCACTCGTTTTCTACACCTGCCTCGCCAAGCTTTGGATCTGAAACTAAAAATTTAGAGAAGGAAAGGGTGAGTAACAATGGTTACCCAGTAGGGAAGCAAACAATTTCTGTCAATAACCTTTCCTAACATGAACGAATAAACATACTGAATCATTTTAAAATATATAAAATTTTACAGAAAAAACTACGATTAACTGGTACATATAGTCAAAGATTAGCAACTAAAATTTTAAAATTGATATTACATCAACCAACAGTACTCACTATAGCATTTTCTTTTTATACAAATCTAATTGATCAAATGAAAACATTAAACTTGCATTTCCTTTTATATATTAAAATAAGGCAACATATACATAATACACATGGTGGAGTAGTGGAATTAGAGATTTGGGATTCACGACTGGATCGCTCATAGTCGGGATATGATGTTACAATTATTTACTGCATTTTAGTTCTTGATTTTGTGGCTGGTCGTTGCATTTACCACGTTTGGTTGATCATTTATCCGGTTCAGGCTGGCCGTTTGACGTGACCGTAAGTAATGGGTCTCTTTTCGATATGTCAGAACGATCGACTACTATAGATTGTTAGTGCTTACTAACTAATCATCTTCATCTATGCCTATCAAGCGTGCATGTCATTCCCAAATATACAAACCATTCGTATACGACCATCTTTATATTACAAGTTCACTGGTAAAGATAGAGTGAAATATCTCGGATTCCAGTTGTGACTCCACTCTTATACGCGTCCGATACCACGTATGAGCTTAGTGGTCCCTACCATACATCCTAGGATAGTACACCACTCCGGATGATATGACGCACTATCCCTTCAGGCATTCACAGACTCTTTAACAGTTCACAAAATAGCTACATATATATATATATATATATTACTTTCATTTGAAAACAAAAAAGAAATTAACAATACAAGATTGAGAATGGATATCCAGTTTCCTACCATGCAAGTGTGGCCAATCGGCCTAAAAAAATAACAGAATGAAAAAGTAAATAGTGCCTCGTGCTAACAGAAAGTAAATAAACATGCAACCAGTAACATTATCCCTGGATATCCCTTCACCAACCTACACATAACACAACAATGTAAAATGCAGACATCACCCATCGGGTGTGACTCTGACATTTTACCGTTTCATACCCTTTTTCCCTTTTTTTGATTCTTACCATTTTTAATTTTTCAAATAAAATATCTACTTTTTGATACTCATCAACTCAATTTGAGTTCATTGAATATTAAAATCATTTTTTTTCAACTATGAAATTTATTTTTATCAATAACATTGAAAAAATATCAAAACTTAGATCAAAACGGGGTTTGAGTGGTGCACAAGACTCAACTGACAAAAATAACCTAGTGAGATATCCTACCTACGTATATTTTTATTATAAAATACAGTTAAACATATCAAACATGCAAGTTCTTACGTGAATTTAAATTAACAAAAAAAATTCTATATTTTTAGAAATTCACCACCAATTTTTAATAAAATTCTAAATGCAATTTTCACAATCTACGATTACTAATAGAAATTGAGAGTTCCTTATAAGTATTGTGCGACGGAATTGAAACACGTGCACGAAAATTGAGGTGATCGATACGAAAATCAAGTTGACTCATACTTCGAGGTGTCTGATTTTCGAAATTGGCCCGGTGGTTTCGAAGATCTCGATGTCGTCGTCCTTTCTCCCTTCTAAGGCGGAAGACGGTTTGACCCCGAAATAGGCGAAATCCGAGGTCGAAGTTTCGAAACCCCCATATATATATACGACTGATTTTTAATGATATGGGGTGAAAGAGAAAGTGAAATGAAAAGAGGTTGGGTGGGTTTTGTAAAAAACGCGGCTGCGGGCGTTTCTCCCTTCTACGTCGATCGTCGACGGTGAGCCGTTTGCGAGGGCTCTGAGGTGGAAGATCGAAGAAAAAATGAATTTTTTTTTTAAAATAGGTTTGCTGATTTTGGGTCGTTTAAAACAAAAGTGAATAGTGAAAAAATTAAAGAAAATTATTTATATATCTTGGGACAAAATCGGTATTTTGCCTATTATTTTGATTGACGATAACTTGACCGTCCGGATTCCAAAATTGATAAATGAATACTCTATTTCGCCTAATTTTTCGTTTCGGATTTAATGGTGTGGTCAATTTCTATAAATTCTATCTCTAAAAAAATTTACATTTTTGGCCTGAGGTGACCCTTAAAATTGACGTTATTTTCATTTTTTACGATAATTCAACTTTCTGATTTCCAAAAATGATAAATAAATAGTTCATGTTCAATAATTTTTCATCACGAACCCAATGGTATAATCGAATCTTAATAATTCTTACTCTAACAAAAAATCACTATTTTAGCCTAGTCCGATGCGATAATCGAGGATTTTGCAACTTTTATGTTTGGACTCGCATTTGAGCATGCTTACAGGCTAAAGTATGTTTTTCGATCATTTTGAATCTAATGGTGTGGTTAGATTCTATTAAAAATGAGCAGAAACATCTTAAAGTTTTACCCCTATGTCCCACTTTTAAGATTTTCTCAAAATTCTAATATTTATTTTCCTCGAGATACGAATCAAGAACTCAGGATTTTTCACACCTCCCCTCATCATCACTTAAAATTTCATTTTTTTACATACCAAACCCACACCCCTCATCTCCAATCTAATACTCCTTTTCTCTAATTAATCCATATAAATCACCTCATCTCCCTATCTTTTTTGACATATGTCATCATCCCCTCAACTCTCCCAAATACCCAAACACCTAACCTCTTACACAACCTATTGTCCTAATCTAAACACCTTACCCCTTCAACCAACCTAACAGTCAATCAAACACCTAACTCCTTGTACTCCTATTCTCTCCATCACACATCACTTATCTCACCTCACCAAGTACTCTACCCAAATGGTTTGGGTAAGATCCGAACACAAACCACTTACCTTAATTACATAACTACCCTCATTCAAACTCTAAATTTCATACCTCCCATACTTAAAACTTATGTCATTCTCTACTCTCCTTACAATTCACCCCATTATATCCCTAAAGTAACCCCTAAACATCTATAAATACCCCTTCCTCTTCCCAAAAATGGTTATCAAATCTCACACAAAAACATACTTCACTCAACTCAATTCTCTCTTCATCTCTTCTCTACTTCCTCAATTACACCAAAAAATGACATTATCATAAACCACTAAGGACATAAAGAAGAATAATCTAAGAAGAAGAAGAAAAGAAGATTGAAGCTTCAAGGTCGGTTCCCCTCTTTCTCCTTCTTTACCCTCTCCACCTCCCTCTTCTATTATCCCCCTTCTCTCTTTATTTTATTTTTATATGGCCTTAAGATGAATGCTCCCCCTCCCTTATCTCCGGTAGATCGGACTTCGGTTTCGGTTGAAAGTATAAGGGTTGTAATCTTTTTTATAACAAAACTGGTTTTAATCCCTAAACTATTTTAAGGCAATTGGAATTCGGGTCCTTCTCAACCTATGAGAATGGATCCAGGACCTTAGCTAACACTTTTCAAACAGTGGATGTGTACAAGTCTAAGGCCCTCTAGGATTATCTCCTTCGATGAGATGATCCTTATAAGCTAAAGCCAAAAATAAATCCCTACTTAGGGTATAAGTTACCAACATGTGACATTTTATTTTGTTTGCAATTTTATTCAAAAATGACCAAGTTCTTTAAGGTTACCACTACTTGGTGGGGAGAAAAGGGTTCCTAACATCGTTTTTTTTTTTTTGCTAATCGAGTCGCTTATCCTGATCTCAAGGTTTAATTAGTACTTTATGCAAACGAGAGTCATTAAACGTCAAAATTTGCATTATTTCGAAAAATATACATTTCGGGTGACCATTTACACCCACTTTCAATATGAATGGTGGTGACTCCAAACCTTAGTAGGTGTGGTACTCGTAATCGAGGATCACGTATCTACACTATCATAACACTAACACCATCATTATATCTAAGAACCCTATCCAATATTCTCGGACCATACATATCGACATTTAACACCATTTCATACGTGAACATATTGAAGATCGCGTCATTTCATTAGAATATATTCCAACCGAAAGTCAACTAGCTGATTTTTTACCAAATCTTTGGATTCAATGCGATTTGAAAATATTCTAAAATCTTTTGAGGTGTGTTCCCTATGAACCCTTGTTTGAGAGATTTGGCAAGTGCTCGTGTACACTCTCGAGAATTTTTGGATTTCTAGATTATGCCCAACATGGGCAAATCCAAGTCATTGAACTCGTCTCGTGTGTGTTATAATCAAACTTGAGGATACGACCTCTTTTAGTGAAATTTTTCCCATGTAGAAATTTTCATGTTATTCTCGGCTACTATGGTCGATTTTGTCGAACATGAGCTAATTTGAAAATTTTTTATTGGTAGATATGGGTTCATAGACCTTAAAAAGTTCCAAATATAATCATATATATCATTTTAGTTCTCTTTCGGTGGAAATTGTTCTCTTGGAACTTTATTCGTCATATTTTGGATTTTTTGAAAGTTGGCAAAATAAAGTTCAAAAACTCATAAAATATCCAAAGCAATAAAAATGCAAAACATATTTTTTCCCCAAAATCTCTTTTGGCCGGTAGCATCGACACCGAGCATGAAAAACCCCCAAATTTTTTGTTTTTCGCATTTTTTCTTACTCTTTCCTCATTCCTCTTCGTTTTTTATGCCTCCCCTTACCATTTTTCCCTTTTTATTTGCTTTATCTTCCATTTTAGCGTGATTTCTCTTTTATTTTTGACCATATTCTCCACACCTCTCCCTAGATTATCTCTTGTTCATTACCATGTTTATTATCTTTTTTATTTTTTCATCTTCATCTCTCTCTTAGTGGATTTCATGGCCAAAAGAGGCCAAACATCACAAAATCTGCCTCCACGTCGCTCTACTCGCTTAAAAAATGTGACATTTTCCTCAAATCGTGCTCCATCATTACCTCCATTGCCTTTACCCTCTCAAATGCTTGAAAAGGACTCTAATTCCGAAAGAGTACAACTTGAGGGTTTCGATGGATATCTTGCTCATTGCAAGTCCGCCAAACGACATATGGTTGTGTGTGAAATTAATGTCAAAGAAATCGCGATTCACAAATATGATATAAGTGATATGCTCCACCGACTCAATTGGGAAGAGATTAATTTTGGTGTGGTGTACCCAATTTGTGTTTACTCCTTCTATGCGAGTGCCATCGAATCCATGTACGATCTTCTATTTCTCATTGTCATCACTTTCAATCATCGGCCGTCACTCCATACGTTGGTCACCCCACATACCATTGGTAGATTATTGGGGGTCCATGATATTGCTTCAACACTTTTTATGAATATAAAAAATATAAAAATTAGGGGATTTTTAGGGAATTGAGGGAGTTGCCACCTAGTTTAGGTCTAGGAATCAAAAATTGACTCTAAGTGAACTTGGGCAGTTCATGATCAAAATAAATGGGTAAGGGGTCAAATTATGGGTAATGGGAGGTGTTAAGCACCAAACCCATTGGATCAAAATGATCAATCTCTACTACGATCCCAGATATCCTAAGAATGATGAGGGAAGATTAAGGTCAAGTTAATAGCTTAAAATGTCTTAAGGTTATTTTGAAGAGACCAAAGTCCAAGGTCCAAGGGCTTGAGCCCAAACATTATCACTTCATACAAAATTAGCCAATCAAATCCTATGACTACGATCCTTTAATAATTAAAATTTTCACTACATGGATCTATTGGAAATAATGTAGTTTCCCTAAATTTTTTTATATTTCAATGCAAGATCCATTCACATAATAGTTAATATAAATATCTACTAAGGTCTCATTATGAGACTTGACAATTACAATTTTTCTTGGTGTTAGAGCCCTAGAGGACTAATCAACCTATCAGCCTTGGTTATTTCCTCATCATTTTTTGAGATCTTGAAGTACCATCTTTTCTATTCTCTTCTCCTTTCTTTTCATCTCTCATTAACCCTCTAGATTTTGAGACCTAATAACTTTGCAAGAGCTTTGTTAGAAGGTCTCCCCTTCAAGAACTTTTTTTGTTTTTAATTTATAACCCTTTAATCGCATAATGCGATAAAGATTGCGTCAATGTTCACATGCTGTGATAGTTTTTTTTTTTGCATCATGTTTTTATCTTATGATAGGATTTTCTACATTATGATAGGTTATTTAGATTTATCCCTAGCCTATGATAAGGTTTTTTAAGGTTTATTGGATTGTTTGGTGCCTACGACAATAATTGGGAGGCATTTTGGTACCCTATGACAACAACTGTGCGCTGTTTAGTGGCTTGCAATAGCAATAGATTGCTATTTGGTGGCCTATGACAAATTCTACGTGAAATTTGGTAGATATGACAACAATTGTGTATTGCTTGGTGGCCTGTGATAGCAACTGGATGTTGTCTTGTGCCTTACGACAACAACTATGTGATGTTTGGTGGCCTGCAACAACAACTATTTTCTATTTAGAGGGCTGTGGCAACAACTAAGGCGATTATTCACAGTTGCAACAATAATAGGGTACACCAGTGTGTTGTTTTGTGTACCCTACGACATATTTTTCTTTTTGAGTTTGAGTATTATTGGCAGGAACTAGGGTGGTTATTGGTAGCTGCGATAGCAACAAGGTGCACCCGTGTTATTTTTTGTGCCATGTAATAGATTTCTTTTTTGGAGGTTGCTCTTTACTTTGTGAGTTATTATTTTTCGGTTAAGATTACGAGAGATCTCCCTTCAAGACATTTTTTTTTTCTTTTTCTTCATTTTTTTTTCTTATATGTTATGAGCGATGACATCAAATCAAGAGATCAAGGATTCCAACACTCTTCTTGGGGCCAATTCCTTAGCCCAACGTATTACCAGTGCCTTATTAGATGGTCAAAATTTTCAATTATGATTTTGATCTATGAGAATTTATTTGGACAGTAAAGATAAATTTGGATAGCTTTTGGGCATAGTTAATAAGCCACCCCTTACTAATTCCAAACTTGAACAATAGGAGATCAATAACTCCACTATTTTCAAATGGCTATCTAATTTCATGGAATAACGCAGTTAATATCATATTTATGTACCATGAAATTGGCTCATCTTTGTGGTTAGCTCTCATTCAGACATATTCACATGCTTGAAATAACTTAAGAATATATGAGCTTTATAAAAATATTGCCCAAGCTACCCAAGGGACTCATAGTGTAGCTGATTATTTTGAATTTCTTCAATCTGGTTGGGTGGAGCTCTCTCATTATGAATCTATGACGAAGTTGTCTGTAGAGGCAGTCTAATATGTGGTTTCGGGGATTGTTCGACATCAAACATACTAGTTTCTCATAGGTTTACGTTCTGAGTTTGAGATACATCAGACCTAGATTCTTAAAACTACTCATTTACTTTTATTGTTTGAGATATTTGCGATCATTGATAATAATGAGCCTCATCGTAATATAAATCCTTCTCAGATTTAGGTCATTGGTATTATTTCTACTCTAGCTATATATCATATGACTTTACAGTCAATTCAGGCTTTTTTGACTTTCATGCCTAATGATTTAGGAGTCGTGTCCATGGAGGCTGTGGTCGTGGTAAATGAAATAAACTTACTTTTAATCATTGTGGAAAAACTGACCATGAGAAGGCCTGATGTTTTTAGCTCTATTCCTATTCATTGCGATCTCTTACCACTTCTTTAAGGTCTCTTGCTCCTTATGCTACCACTATGGAGTCATCACTAGTTCTTGCTTCCCTTGACACTATTGATTTGCAATAATTTCAAACTCATATTGCCAATATTATATGGGATTAGATCCATGCTCAAACTCGATCATCGTCGACTGTGGCCTTAGTTACCACGCTTCCAAGTACATATTTTGCATTTCATACCACTCAGATTGCTAATATTGTATGAGATCAGATCCATACTTAAACTTGATCATCGTCGACTAGGGCCTCAGTTATCACACCTCCAAGTACATCTTTTGCATTTCATGCTAATCAGTCTGGTTTTGTTCCCCTAACATGACAAATTAATTCTAATGCCTATAATTACATGACCGGTGAGTTTAACCATTTTAGTTTTTCTACTTTTCGTACTACTCATAGGGAGGTTCTCCATTCTGATAGGTCTCTTACACCTATCCACAATTGAAAACGCCCTCGATCCACGGGGTGTGCGGATCCACTTTTGATTTTGAGGTTTGGGAGTTGCCACCTAGTTATTACGGTCTAGGAACCAAGAATTGACTCAAGATGGATAAAAACAACTAATCTACAAAAAAATTAAGTCTGGGGATCACATTACGGGGTTGGAAGGTGTTAGGCACCAACCCCGCCCGGCAAACGCCGGTCTCTACTATTTTCAAAGAAGATTATATTGCTAAAAAAATCTAAAATAAATAAATAAAACAAATAAAAAAGATAAAAAAGAAAATTACCTATACGATCGCAACAATTTGTTCCCTCAGAACTGGTAGAATGGTTCTTTGTAAGATACTCCTCGCTTTATTTTCGTCACTGGATCCGCTTCAGATCTCCAAGATGAAGTACCTCCTTCTTAGATCTGAGTGTTTTCTAAATTTATTAATGAATTTCTGGGTGTTTTGTGGAGAGTTTTTAGGAGTTTGTGAATAAAAACTAGGGTTTGGATGATAGATAAGGGGTTAGAGCTTCAAAATCAGGATTTTGGGAAGGCTAGGGAGGATTTTTAATCTAATTTTTCTAGGGTTTTCTTTGACGTGGAAAATTAGGTTGTGGAGGCTTTCTATTTATAGAGATTTTTAGGTAGAGTTAGTGTTTGATTAGGTTTCTTTTAGATAAGATAAATTAGGGTTTGACTTTAGCCTTATGAGATTGACTTGATTTTTTTAGATTAGGATTTTAATTAGAGTTTTGACTTAATTCTTATGAGATTGACTTGATTTCTTTAGATTAGGGTCTTATGAGATTGACTTGATTTCTTTAGATTAGGGTTTTAATTAGGGTTTTGACTTAAGTCTTATGAGATTGACTTGGTTTCTTTAGATTAAGATTTTAATGAGGGTTAAGTCTTATGAGATTGACTTGGTTTAGATTTTTAAATTAATTAAGGTTTTACTTTACGTTAATTCATATTTTATTTATTAATTTCGAAATTAAAAATTTTTTAAAATTAAAAATTACCGTTTTATCCCCGAAGAGAACTTTTGCGTTTCAAGTCGATTTTCAATATTTCGGGATGTTTTGGAATCTATTTTTCATAAGGAATTCAATAGGATTATTGGTTTATGTCACTTATGAAATTTTTTGGCATGAATGATTATCAACCCTTATGAGGGCATTTTCGTAAATTTGTCGAATTTGGTGAAAATTGGTGAAATGGTTTATTTGATTTCATTTTGTTGTTTTATGTGTTCGAATGGGTTTTTCTAAGCGTAAGGGGGCTCTAAGGATGTTTTGATGTTCGGGGTATTTTGGTAATTTAATCATTTTTTAGTGATTTTTATCATAAAGTTTCATTTTGTCTGCAAGATGATGATTTCTATATTTTTGGGGTTATATTTTCCTAACTAGCGTGGTTTCTACAATTTTGTTAGTTTAAGATACCTCATCTGAATTCTGAAACATATCTAGTAAGAAAATAAAGCATTGGAGTAATTATCCATCATTGGGAACAGTCGCGATCAGGTTGACGAGTTGATTAATCAGGTGAGTGAAAAAATGGGGTGTGTACTACAACAAACGTACAATCCATTTATCCTCTGGTTATTCTTCTTACCTATCTCTTAATCTTTTGTTTGTGAGTAGTTTTACCAAAATTTTCAATTGCTTAGTAACACTTTTTCCTACTCACTATAGTTTTCAAGACCTGACTTCTAGGAGAATTTTTGACAAGGGATATGAGAGGGATGCATTGTATTTTTTTGGATCTCAACCTACTATTGCTTTGACTTCCATGCTTACATTTTTTGGTAGCCATACTTTTTCATCACAGTCTTTCGCTTTGTGGTATATTCACTTAGGACATGTGAACTTTCAACGCTTGTTCTTTATTTTCTACTTTGAAAAATTCTTGTAATGGACACAAATTTCAATACTTTTTGTTTGAATTTTCTAAACATACACATACTTCTCACATTCTTCACATACATCAATTTAATTTAATATTTAATTTAGTTTACCTTGATGTGTGGGACCTTCTCTTATTATTACTTGTACTAGTCATTGATATTATGTTACATTTATAGATGTTATTCACGTTGTACTTGAGTTTATCTGATGTGTTCTCAATCTGAGATGCTTCCTATTTGTGTCAATTTTTTTAAAAATGATTCAGACTCAATACTACATCGCGATTAAATATCTTAACTCTAATAATGATGAGGAATATATTCTGATAAGATTCGTTCTCATCTTCATGATTATGGTATGCTTCACTAGTTGATTTGTCTATATACTCTTGAGTAGAATGGGGTAGTAGAATGTAAGAATCGTCATTTGATTAATATTTTTCGCTGTCTTTTTCAAGGAATGCATGTTCGCAAATTATATTAAAATATGGTAATCTTCATTGCGGATTTCCTTCTTAACTGTGTTTCGAGTCAAACCTTAGGGGGTCAGGTTCCTTTACATGTTCTTTGTCCTGATAGCACCATCTTCTTCATTACACCTAGAGTCTTTGGGTACACTTGTTTTGTTCATGACAGGACCCTTCATCGCATGAAATTAGATAACAAGGTCATTTATTGTGTTTTCTTTGGTTAATCCTCTATGTCAAAGGGGTATCAATGTTATGATCATATTTTTTATTGTGTCATACATGCTGTTGATATCATTTTTTTATAATGTTCCCTATTTTTGTGTCATATATACTTTGCAAGACTCTTTTCCTTTGCAGGATCTTTCTTCTATAGTATTGCCTTCTTCGATTTTCTCTTTACCTTTACCAACGCTTAAGATTTACTCTCGTCGCTCTATGCCATTTCCCTACTTTCCAACTTGCTACTTGGATTCAATTATATCCTTTCTTACACCTATTCTTATTCATTCTATATCTGACTCTCACTTGCTTATTGCATTTCGTAAAAGTAAGCAGGGATGTGTTATTAATCATCCCATTGCTCAGTTTATTTCCCATCAAACTTACCTTGTTGCCACTAATTCGTCTTCAAATTCATCGATTTGTATTAGAGGTTTTGTGAGATCCTCAGTGGATTAGAGCCATGACTACTGAAATGGATATTTTGTAGAGAAAGCACACCTGGAAACTTTGTTCCCCTTCTTCTAGGGAGCAGACAGTTCATTGCAAATGGGTTTTCAATATCAAATATCTCGTGGATGGCACAATTAATTGATTCAAGTCTTGCCTAGTTGCTAAAGGATTTACATAGACTCTTGGAAAGGATTTTGGTGTCATATTTGCCCCTGTCGTGAAACTTTCCATTATTTGCCTTCTTATATTTCTAACTGTAGGTCACTCATGGCCTCTTTATCAGCTCGATGTGAAAAATATATTTATGAATGGTGATCTGATTGAGGTTATTTATTTGTACCCCTCCTAAGTTTCATCTTTAGGGGGAGTACTCTAGGAAGGCATCCTTCTCAGATCTCATATCTTTATATGGCCTAAAACAATCTCCATGAGCCCGGTTTTAACATTTTTTGAAGGTCATTTTATCTATGTAGTTTTCCAGATGTCACTTAGATCATACTTATTTTATTCGTTGAGGATTGGATAGTCGTTGCGCCATTGTTCTGGTTAAGGTGTATGATATTATCTTGAGTAGAGAAGCCACCTAGTAGATTGACAGGGTAAAGATGATACTGGGTCGTACTTTTGAGGTTAAGGACTTGGGTCCCCTCAGTTGCTACTTTAAGGCGATAGATTACCTCAGTCGCTACTTTATAAACAACTCATTTCTTAGCTAGGTTTAGTGTCGTCTTTAATCACGAAACCTAATAGTGGTTTCGATGCCCTGCAAGGCGACCTTGCTTCCATTCCTAAAAGGTAGTTCTCCTCCAAGGATCGGTAATGAAGTTCCTACACTGCCACTCTTTTTTGAGCCGAGAGGTCCTTTTAAAAGAACTGGAGTGCAGGTTTTCATTTTGAGACATCAATATGCAGGGCTTCGTTAAAGGTAAGATCTGTAGAAACCTCATTTTTGTACTCACTTGATTAATCAATTTGTCAACTCGATTGCGATTCCCAATGATGAATGAATATTGTAAAATTTTTATTTGTTACTAGATATGTTTCCAAAGCTTGGATGAGATATTCATACAAATAAACTCTAAAAATCACACTACGCTAGGAAAATATGACAAAAAACATAGAAATCATCATTTTGAGATAAAAAGAAGCTTTATAAGAAAAATCACTAAAAAATAATCAAATTATCAAAATACTCCTGATGGCAAAATATCTCTAGAGGTTACATTACTGTAGACACCCCATTTTTGCACTCGCCTGATTAATCAACTCGTCAACCCGATTGCAACGGTTCCCAATGATGGATAATTATTCCAATGCTTTATTTTATTACTAGATATGTTTCAGAAATTCAGATGAGGTATCTCAAACTAATAAAATCTTAGAAACCACGCTACGCTAGGAAAATATAATTCCAAAAGCTTAGAAATTATCATCTTATAGACAAAAAGAAGCTTCATGGTAAAAATCACTAAAAAATGATCAAAATACCCCTAACCTCAAAACAACCCTAGAGACTACATTACGCTTAGGAAAATCCTTTAAAACACATAAAATAACAAATAGAAATCAAATAAATATTTCGTCAATTTTCACAAAATTCGACAAAATTACGAAAATGTCCCTCATAAAGTTCACGACCATTTCACACAAAAAATTTCATAAATGACACAAACCAATAATACCTTTGAATTCCTTATGAAAAATCCATTCCAAAACATCCTGGAACATTGAAAAATGACTGAAAATGTAAAAAGTCTTCTCTGAGGGTAAAACGGTAATTTTACAATTTTAATAATTAAAAATTTTAAAATTAATAATTAAAAAATTAATTGATGTAAAATGATATCTTAATTAAAATTAAAGTCAATCAAGTAAGACTCAAGTCAAAATCCTATAATTAAAGTCAATCAAGTAAGACTTAAGTCAAAGTCCTTAATTAAAGTCAATCAAGTGAGACTTAAGTCAAAACCCTAATCAATCTAATAAGACCAAAGTTAAACCCTAACTCTAATAGAATTCTAATTAAACTATAACTCTATTTAAACAATTCTAATTAAATTATAACTCTACCTAAAACAATTCTAATTAAATTATAACTCTATTTAAAATAATTTTAATTAAACATTAACTTTATTTAAAACAATTCTAATTAAATACTAACTCTATCAAAACAAGTACTTAAAAAATCTATAAATAGGGGTCTCTACAACCTATTTTCGTATGAAAAAATAAACCATAGGAAAAGTAGGTCAATGAGCCTCCTTAGCTCCTATGAACCCTAATTTTGAAGCCCTAACTCCTTACCTAACACCTATACCTCAATTTTAACTTAAAAAATACCTAGAAGCCTTTAAAAAAGATTCAGAAATCCATAAACAAATCAGAAAAATTCAGATCTTAGAAGGAGGTACTTCATCTTGGAGCTCTGAAGCGAATCTAGTGACAGAATGAAGTGAGGAGCACTGTACAAGGAGCTATTCTATCATATTTGAGGGAACAAAATCGTTGCGTTCGTGAAGGTATCTTTTTTTTTTATATTATTATTATATAATTTAGGTCTTTTTAGCAATGTAGTTCTGTTTGAAAATTAGTAGAGTCCGGCGTTTGCCGGACGGGGTTGGTGCCTAACACCTTCCAACCCCGTAACGTGATCCCCGGACCCCTATTTTTCTTTCGTAGATTAGTATTATTTACCTTTTAGAGTCAGTGTTCGGTTACCGTACTAACTAGGTGGCGACTCCCAAACCTCAAAAGTCAAAAGCGAATTCGCACACCCCGCGGATCAAGGGCGCTTTCAGTGGCGACTCCACTAGGGACTATTGAGGATCAGACTTGAAAAGCCCCAAGTATGGGAACATTGCCAAAACAACCTAGTTATTCTTAGTATGTTTTTATTTTTAGTTGTTTACGTAACTGCTTATTTTTGTTCTGATTATTCTTGTTGGCCCAATTATTGATCATTGATTTGAACTTTGATTAGGCAAATTGTTTTCTATGGCTCAATTGAAGGTCATTTAAGGTGACCCTAAAAAATGCAAGATCTCACAAGTTGATTTTATTAAGAATGGGTTAATGGTTGTTGAAGCAGGGAGTTTGTCATTTTTTTATAAAAGAATAAATTTTTTTTTAGGCATGCGTTGATTTATCTGTTGATAGTTTGTTTTTTTTTGTTTTTAAAGGGAAAAAACTTTTGATTTATTTTTGTAGGTGTGTGTTTGATCTTTCAGTTGATAGTATTTTTTTAAAATTCTTTTTTTATTATCAGTGTGTTTTGATAAGAGAATTGTGTTGTCCGTTGACAACAAGCAAGAAAAAAAAAAAAAAACAAAAAAAAAACAAAAAATCGATGTGCTGTTGGCAACAACAATGGGTAAGATAATAGGGGTGGGGTACATTGAGTAAAAACATTCTTTTATTTTTTAAACCCTATGGTTTTAAATAATTCTCTTTTTACTTCTCTTCTTCCTATCAGTTCCATCGTCCCCAACAGGGGCCGATTGGGTTAAATCGAAGTCCGACCGTTTTAATTCTTCCATTCTAATTGGTTTAAGGCCATTAATACTTGAAGAAAATTTCTGATCTCATCTGAGGTAGAGACTCAAAGTTTGGGATCGTCAAACCTAATTGATCTTGAAGAATTTTTCATGAGAATCTATGTTTTTTCCAACTGTTATGGAAAAATGCAAAGTTTTTGCCGATTTGGATCGGTAGGAAATCTTAATTCAAAGAATGGCCAGATCTCGCAAATCCGAGACCTAGATCATTGTGTGCTACTCTATCAAACCTGATCTTGATTGATTTTTTTTTAAAATTTATTTTTGACAAGAATTTCAGTTTTTATTCCTTTTCTCTTTTTGCGGATCATTAGAAAATGCAAATTCTTTAAGAGAAAGGGGTAGCCACATTTTTCAGATTTCAATCTAATGCCAAAAGTTTGGGTTAGCGATCAGTGAGATGAGGCTATTTGTAGCCGAACGGATCAATGGTTAAGGTCTGTTTTCATTTTATATTCATCCTGAAGATTTCTCTTTGAGAGGAGACTTGCAAGTAGGTTTCATGGCAGCTTTCGAGCAGGCAAGTTTTCATGGCTTCTGGGTGTTATTTGTGCTGTTTTACAATTAGAATCCAATAGAGGTGTTTATTGGTGAATTTACAGTCTTATTAACTGATGAGTCGAGATCATAACAATAGTTCTTCAATATGGATTTTATCTAAATTTTTTGTCTTTGGGATTCTCAACTATGTCGTCAAGTCTAATTGAGTATTCTGAAGGTTCTATTTGTTGGGGTTGGTTTGCTTTTGAAGAAGCTTGATCTGAGCCCTCAGAGGAGTCTATTCACTGACTTCATGTGTTCAGATATTTCCTGAATTTTATTCAGAAATCGGTGCAATGTTCCTTTTTTTAGGCTGCATGTCATCATGGGAAAGGCAGTCCATGTGGGGCCCTATGCATTGATAGGCATTCTTTTTGTGCTAGTTTTCAAACAAAGAAAGATGGGGTGATTTTTATTTGCTGCCAGCACTGCTAAATTATTTTTTTTATGGCAGCAACATTAAAAGAAAAGAGAAAAATGTTGAATGTGTTGGAGTTGTGTGTTTGAGTGCTGCTGGCAGCAACATTAAAAGAAAAGAAGAAAAAATGCTGAATGTGTTGTGTGCTGGTAGTACGTTGTGTGTGTTTCAGCCACACAACAGTGAAAAAATTGAATAGCAACTCTTTTTTTAGCCATACTATCATGACTCACTTAGTAAGATATTAAATCTTACTAGGTGTCATTGGTCCACGTGGAACATCAAATTAGAAATCTAATGCCGTAGCCTTTTAGACTTCTTGGAAAAAACTCAGTTTTTTAAATAAATAAAAAAGATAAAATAAAATATTGATCTTAATCTTCGATGTTGAAAGTCTGGCTATGATCTACAAATTTGAAAATAGAAGTCCAATGCTGAAAATTTATCATTTTTAAAGTTCTTAGAATTTTATCATTTATAATTGTATACTTCATCATACGATTTTGATTCTAAATTTCAATGGAATTTCTTAGCCACCCATTTTCAAAACATTGGATCTAAGTATTATTTATTATTATTATTATTATTTTCCAGATCCATATTCTTTTTTTTTTCATCAAATCTAGAACGTTACGGCATTGGATTGCCTACATGTGCGTAATCGAAGTCAACTAGAAGGTTCCATCGTAGAAGGGTACCTCGTAGAAGAATGCTTAACATTTTGCTCGAGGTACTTTGATAGTATGGAGACGAGGTTTAATCAGACAATAAGAAATGATGACTTTGGTAACACTATCATAGATCGACCGTTGGGAAAAGAACAAGTGTTTACTCTAGATGAAATATTATGGAGACAAGGAAATCGATACATGCTTTTCAACTCCGAAACACTTGTCCCATACTTCGAGTAAGAATACATATTTATTTTAAGTTTTACCATGCATATTGAATGGAATATATCCATAGTTAATCATATCTTTTAAATTAAAACATATACAGAAAACACAAGAATGAACTTAAGTAGTAGTAGCATCGCCAGGTCAGTTATTTTGAAATTGATAAGCTTCATGCCAAAGGTTTTGATGATTGACTTTTCAATAAGTTCTCCCATTTAAAGAATTTTGCACTTTTCGATGAAGTTAGGAAATTAGAAAAAGGTCCTGATCATGTTGCAAAAAGATTCAACATCATTAATGGGTTCAGATTTCTTACGAAAGGTAGTGAAAGTAAGAGAAAAACTCAAAACAACGAAGTTATCGTGATTGCAAATACATCAAGTTTTGCAAATATTAGTGATAGAAACCCAATTCAAAGAGACATTACCTATTATGGTGTATTGACTGATATCATAGAGCTTAATTATTATGGATGGAAGCGTGATGTATTATTTAAGTGTGAGTGGGTGGATGTAAGAAGAGGAATAAAAAAAGATGATTTGGGATTTACGCTCGTGAATTTCACATACTTATCCAATACTAGAGCAAATGTTTACAATGAACCATTTTTACTAGCATCTCAAGCTACACAAGTATTCTATGTCAAGGACTCTATGAATTTAAACTGGTATACTACTGTACAGTCAAAACCAAGAGATTTGTTTGAAATGGGAGGAAATAGTATAGTAGAAGATATTGATGATTACTTGTGAAGTTTGTTTTGCAATGATCAAAGTATGGTGGATATTTTAATTGCCTCTAATGATAACGTAACATGAGATAGGTCAAATATGCCAGGAATAACGATCAATGCACCTCTAATTACACGAGACCTTTAACTGTCACAGATGAAATTAGAATGACATTGACGAGTCAGATTTCAATAGTATTGATGGGGATGAGTTGGAGTTCAATGATGCTGTTTGAAATTATTCATGTACAATGATGCAATTCCAAGTTCAATGTATCATTTGACATAGATTTGATAATTAATAATTCGAAAAACTCATTGGTAAATCTTTGAATTAACCTCTATTATCATTAACTTAATAACATTTCTTATAAGTTTTTAAAATAACTAATCATTTTCTTGATCTTTATTATAGGATGCGTCGTCATAATTCACAACCTCCTTAACATGGAGAAGAGACGGTACATTTGGGGCCCACGTAAATAGACATGACTACCCCTTCCGATCAGGCATCTGATTCAACATCTAGTAAGATGGAGTAATTATTTTTAAGATTTTACACTCATATATATATATAAGATAATTGAAAGATAATCAATTTTTTGTACATGATTTTCTATAGGGTCTACCAAGACGTATAAAAAACGTGTGCGGGGCAATACACGTCTTGAATCACTTTGGAACATTGGCCCATAGGATTTAAAAAACATGTTTGGAAAAATAATTACAAGTAGCCTATTGGCAATGGGGCCAAGTTACTTAGGCAGTTCTTAGGTATCGTGGTACGGAAGCAACGGTTCATATCTTTCATATATTTATATTGGAGGCGAGTACCGATTAAAGCTAAAGAGAACATTTGGCAAACTGTTCAGATAATTTGAAAAATAAATTAATTAAACTACACTGACTGTTTATATTTATCTAGAAACTTTACTCCTATGCTTTTTTAAATGTGATGTAGGGGGTTTTTGATGTCGATGCCGACTTGAAGGGTTGAGTTCTTGAATACTTCAATCTGAAATGGAAAGACCACAAATCCCTTTTGGAAAAAAATACCATTTAGACTTTATGAGTGCTCCAGATGAGGAAAAAACAAAATCTCCCACCATTTATGGATCAAGTGGAGTGGGATTGGCTTGTTCAATTTTGGGAAAACAAAGTTGGTAAGATATGATAAACAACCATAGTTACATATAAATTCATTTAATTAATTGTTGGTAATGTTTGAATATTATCTAATTTTTTTATGGTTTTCTTTGTAGATGCATGAAATGAAAAATAAAGTAAATTGTAAGAAACAAAAAATGCACCACACATCTGGCACAAAGAGCTTCGTAAGAAAATTCGAGGATGAGGTAAAATCAAATAACCATCAAGGCTATTTAGTACATGATTGCAATAATATTTATTGAATTTTTTTTTATCGGTATATTTATTGACTTATTATGCTTTACTTGTTAATAGATAGAAAATAATAATGGGGTGGAGCCATCCCGGATGCAAATGTTTATAGTAACCCATACAAGAAAGGACAAGACCTTTATAAATGAAGAGACAACGAAAGTTGTTGTAAGTATATATTTCCAACCTATTTTATTAGAAAAAGTTATGTATCCAAATTATCTATCTTATAAAAATATTTTTAAGTTACAATAATTTTTTTTATGTCTTTTCTTTTATAAATTATGTAATTATTGATTATATTTAATTTATTTTAGGATGAGATGAGACAAAAAGAGAACGAGTCCCAATTGTCAAATGGTTCCCAAAGCAATATAGGTAGGAATGACATCTTCTCCCAAGTCATGGGAAAAGATGGTTATGGTCATGTCAGGCAGATGGGGATGGGAGTGAGACCCTCAGTGTTTTTTGGACCCTAACCCACCCATCAAGAGTGTATCTCATAGGCCGTTGAGGCAAATCGTTGTACTAATGAGGCATGCCGAGAAGCCATTGTAACACGCTGAGAGATGATTGAATTTTAGATAAACATATCGATGCAATTCTAAGCACTGATGTTATTTATGAACCAGCAACTTGGCCGTACCATAAATATGGCTAAAGTAGTTTGGGGTACACAGGTAATAACTTGTTATTTTGCCTCTTAAATAAAAAATTTTCAATTGCATTTTCTTGTACTGATAGTTAAAATAATTTTATTTGTAGACTTCCAATAACAGCGATCCACAAACTTCTATTGAGTAGTAATAGTTTGATGTACAAGCTTTTTTGACAATGATTGGTGATCAATTTTTTGTTTTGCAAGTTTCATTACTAGTAACATTTTGATCCACAACCTTTTGTTAAGTATAGATCAATGATCAATCTTTTGTTTTCCAAGTTCCGTTAATAGTAATAGTTAGATTCACAAACTTTTGTTAATTAGGTAGGAATGCTCAATTTTTTGTATTGCAACTTTCATTAGTGATAGTTGAAGATGTTACAATTATTCAGTTCCATGTGAAGATGAAAACTAGACAAAAACTTAGTCTTGAATGTGTATATCATTTTTTTTGTATATGGATTAATATCTAAGTTCTTTTTTTACGTAAAACTTTTTGTAACTTTACATGTATTAGGTAAAACCTTTTTAACTCCTCCAATGTAAAATTAACGTTTTACATTGCCGGTCCTAAGCCCGGATAAAGGAGGAGGGAGAAGGTATGCCATGGATTCATCACTGTGAGTTTATTTACCACAGGCAAAACTCCCATGTGTCAATCTTTCTTGAGCAACAAATTTGTGTTTGCTTATGATTTAAATTATGCTTTCATACTGCAAAATACATATCTGTACTTTATAACTGTAGACAATGAAAGAATTCAAAATTATTGTTGATTCTAGTCATCAATTTCTTTTGGGTTGGTGGCATAAAACATGGAATTTTATTTCCTAATAGAGCTTTTCTTTGGTGTTTTTTTAGCCTATTGAAACTAATGAATTTTTCTTTACTTTTCTCTATTATTACAGAAATGTGAGAATGTGAAAGGTCAGATGGGGGTGCGGATACCCCTATTTTCCATTTTTAAAAATGACGTATTGCAACGTATATTAATATGAGCCACTATATGTATTATATTTTATTTAAGAAAAAAAGACTTATTGCAATAGATATTAATATCCGCCGCTATATGTATTCTATTTGTTAAAAATTGACCTATTGCAGTGTATCTTAATATCTGTCACTATATGCATTACATTTTATTAGTTAAAAAATTCGACTTATTATAGCGGATATGAATATCCGCTACTATATGTATTATATTCTATTTGTTAAATAATTGACCTATTGCAGCAAATATGAATATCCGTCGCTAAATGTATTACTTGCAACTGCGGAACAAGTAATCCGTTGCTAAATTTAGTGACCAAAGCAACAACGTCAAATCTGTTCCGCTGCTCATTCGCCGCAATAGCTTTTACTGACAGAAAAAGTAATCTGTAATGGTGGAAAAATCCACCGCTGTAGATAAAAAATGTTGTAGTGATTGCTTGTGATGAGGGTTTGGAGACAATGATGGGGGTAGGTTATGACATGGGGTATGAGTTGAGGATAGTGATGAGGTTGGGTAGATTGATTTAGGAAAGTGAGTTGTGGTGGTGACAAGCATCCATCTTGATGATCATTGATTCTTTTTGTGGTGATTGGTTGAAATCATGAATGTGGTTTTGATTTTGGGCTTGAGTAGAGGTATAGAATAAGCTTATATGTATGTTGGGCTTAAGTTTAGGTTGGAATTGTCTTAGGCTAGGGTTAGGTTTATGATGGAATTATTATAGGTTAGGGTTAGGTTTAGGTTGGATTTGGTTTAAAATTGATCGAATGGGGTAACCTTGAGATTGGAATGAACTAGGGTTGGGTGTTCTTGGTGGGTTTAAGGCTTAATGGTGGGTTGGGGGTGAGGGGCTTAGGGTTTTGAAAGAGTTTTTGAGGAAGAGATTTTTAAAATAACTTTATAGGTTCATTGGAATCTTGGAACTTTTATTTGAATTGAAAAACAAACATCTTGGAGTTTTTGGACCCTTAAGGCCTTTTTGAATTTAAAACACAATTTTTAGATCATTTTTGTATGGGGCCCATTGTTGATACCCTATTTTTTGCATTGCATGATTCGATAATTCGTCACCCGGTTGTTATGGGTTCGTAATGATGAGTTCAGAATATGCAAAAAACTTGAAAGTTTGAGAGTCTCTTTCCCATTTTTTTTTCGTTTCAAGCCTTTTTATCTTTTTTATTCGTTACGACTTGACATAGAAAATTACGCACGTTTAGGATTACTACACTATACACTTAATTTAGTAAGTACGTATGCTTAAATTTTCTATACATTTTGATAACCTAGAGACCTTGCAACGCTAGGAAAATATGACCTTGAGATTTAAAAACAATCACATTGGGAATGAAAGAAGCTGCATGTCAAAATTTACAAAAATTGACAAAATGATGAAAATACCCTTTGTAGGTCATGTACGTCTGAAAAGTACTTTCATTACCCTCAGAATATAATTTCGAGTTTAATGAGACTAAAATCAATGAAAATGGAGAAGTTTACAAAAAATCGTAAAAATGACCAAAATACCCTTTGATGTCTAATTTTTACCTAGAGACCTTAGCTCTTAGGAAAATGTGATTGAAAATAAATTTCCAACAATTCATGCACATCAAAAGATTTAGAAATCTCAACTTAGCAAAATTGAATTTTTTTAACATAAAATAACATTTTAACCTTAGTTAACCAACCAAATCGAAGATTAAAATTTTAACCCTAGGCAACCAATCAAATCGAAATAAAATTCAAACGCGGATATCAACAAATTTACTCAATTGATACCCTCCAAATTGACACCCCATGTTCCCCTCTGTACAACCTATGAAATAGAAGCAAACCCATTGCTATTTTACATTCATTACTCTTGTGGAAAACCGTGAGAATTAGTATCATGGAGGGAAATTTATAATTTGCCTAGCAAAAAAAAAAAAAAAAAGTCCACGAAAGTTGTAAAGAGAATAAGGAAAAACAAGACATTTATATGGTTCATCACCGCTAAGGGCTATATTTATCGGCAACATCTGAATGTTTCAATAATATACAAACTCAAAAAAATTAAAAAATAAGTCCAATACGATGACTTAGGTGGGGTGAACCCCTTTTTTTTGTGTGATAGATAAGCAGAATTGTATTAATAAGAAAGGAAAAATGGGCAAGGCCTTAATGTACAATGTGAACCGAAGGCAGACCCAAACGATCTCCCATATAATTCTTTTTTACAATAAGAGGTAAGTTGCTAACCGAAGAGAAAATAGAAGAAGAACTTTGAAGAGAAAAATTTGCTAATGCATCAGCTATAGCATTTCTTTCTCTCCATGCATGTTGAACTTCCCATGTTATCAACGACAATGCTGTTCTAATATGATGAAGCCAAGTTTCTAATCACCACGGAATAGAGCCACCAATTAGAACATTAACCAGCTGTAGCGAATTAGATTCCAGAAGCACGCTTGTTTGAGTAGGCTCAAAGCTTTCAAGAGCTACAACAAGAGCTTGAAATTCAGCCCGATTATTAGAGCCCACTCCAAAATTCAAGCAATAGGTGGTTTTCTCCAATGGATGCGAACTAGCTTTCTAGGAATCCTCACTCAGGAGAACTGTTTAAAGTTCTAAGAGCTTCAGATTCCTCTTAGGTGGGATGAACCTGATTTGCACAAGGGTTGGGATCTGTTGACTCCTAAAGGACGACTCATGAAAAATACACATGATCCCAACTCTTTAAACCCAAAATCCAATGGTTGAGATTTATGAGTATCTTGATAGTGTAAATCTCGGCCATACTTACCCCCAAGGATAAATCTCAACCATTGGATTTTTTATTTAAAGGGTTGGGAACATGTGTTTTTTTTTCATGAGTTGTTCTTGGGAGTTGAGGGATCCTGACCGTTTGTATAAGATACCCTTCAATGAAATTTCATAAACCAATGACCTGTGCTACTAGACAATTAGTCTTAACACCAAGTTGCATGCAACAACATCTACAATATCTCCTAAATAACTTGTGTGATCTATATATCTCAAAACAACAAAAGAAGGCTAGGAACTTTTTTTCTTTGCTAAATGGCAAAGAATTATATTGAAGAAAGTAAAAATTACAAAGGGGAAGAAGACACTTTACAAAACAGGTTTAAGGAAGAACAACAAGGCTAAGAACTAGCTTCATATAATCTATGAAGTACAGAAAGGACTTTCACCCATGGTAATGGAGTGGAAATATGGGGTATGTATAGACCAAGGAGG
Organism: Akebia trifoliata; assembly: GCF_017979445.1. NCBI lineage: Eukaryota > Viridiplantae > Streptophyta > Magnoliopsida > Ranunculales > Lardizabalaceae > Akebia > Akebia trifoliata. The sequence continues at coordinate 35,985,471 of NC_141378.1, forward strand.
AAGGGTTAGCATTGAAAGCCATATTAACTTCTTTAGGAAATCTTTCCAATTTAGTTTTAATTTAATTAACTGCAAAATCTTTCCAACCTCACAAAATCCTCAACATACATCTGGAGCTGACTTGTCAACTCTATCTTCTTTAGTTCAGAGTCCACCTCCATTTTGTTCCTCATTGGGTTGCTAATAAAACATAGTTTTACAACAAGTAAAGGGGTCCACTGGTCCTCATCAGAACGATCAACGCAAATATTACGACCGCAACACTTATCAAAAAGAAAAGTTGTTTATAAAGATATTAAATAGGGTAAATTACCATTTTATGAATCGAATTTGACGAAATTACGATTCCTGCTAACTGTTCATTTTAATTACCAAAACGTGAACGTGCGCAATCGCAGGGTTTTCATGTGACGAGATCGCAGGTTTAAAGTGACAAACTCACTAGTTTTTCTCTCCAAAGTGACAATCTCGCTAAAAGTTGCGAAACTGGCAAGATAGTTACTTGATATCTGCGAGATTGTCACTTTAAACATGTGAAATTGTTGCTTTAGAACCTCCGATATTGTTACCATTCATGTTTCGGTAATTAAAATGAACAGTGAGCCAGAATAGTTAATTTGTCAAAAGTTGGTCACGTTTTGTAAATCATTCTACTTAATATTACGATCGCATTAACTCAAGTAGATCGAGGAAGAACAATCATGATCCCACCTGGCCATATGATTGACATTAAATCCAGATCGAGAAGATTATCTTCTCTGCTTAGGTTATTTTTTGTGCGCTTAAGCGTTTTCAATTTTCAAATTTTTAGCCTTTTTTTCCTTAGTGAAAAAGTATACTAAGATCAAAAGAATGTACAGGATGAAGGTAGAAACCTCATTTTACAAGTCTGATATAAGGTAAGTGAAGTTTATCCCCCAAATAGCATTGTTTTGCTGAAATGGGTAGGCATGAAACATCAATAAACATTTTAGATTCTTGGGTTTCAGCAGCAAATGAGCCTAATGCATCAGCTACGGCATTGGCTTCCCTCCAAACATGCAGAATTTTCCATCTTGTTGAACTAAGCGCATTGAAAATTTTCTGAACCCAGTGATCCAAAGACCATGGCAAGCTTCCTCCCTTCAGGCCCTTAACCAATAAGGATGAGTCTGATCTATGATCAGATTTGTGTTAGGGGAACGAAACAAAAAAGCCGGCATGTGTGGTAGTAATATATGTAATGTATATAAGTTTTTGAGCAATTTTTGTTTTCTATTCTATGAATTTGGAGCAACTTGATATATTAAACTATTTTTCATTGTGGTTTAAAATAATGGTAAGTTATAGGAGTACGAGAGACCTATCTATGAAGTAAGAACAATGCTAAACTGACTATAAAAAAAACTCAAATACACTCAAAACTATGGTTCTGTGCACATTCTAAGTCACTTGAGTGTTTTTTGTTTGAATCAGTTTAGCAATGTTTATAAAATAATAAGTAAAAATGATAGACTAACAACAAGATAATTTATAAAGTTTCAAATATGGATGAACATGGATCTGTGTGTAAAATTCTGAAAGAAGATGCAAGCTCAAAATGAAAGTAATAATCTCGAGAAACGAATGTTCCAAACTTTTATTAGTAGAATAATTTCTTTACTTTCAAATACCCTAAAACATTGCATAAGAGCACTGTAGACGCGTGATTTCGCCATTACGACGACCACATCTACAATGGTTTGGAGTCGCCACCATTCATTTTGTAAGTGGGTGTGAATGGTCACCCGATGTGCATTTTTTTAGAAAATGTGACATTTTGGCGTTTAGTGACTCACGATGGATAAAGGGGTAGTCAAACCTCAAGATTTGGGTAAGCGGCTCGGTTGAAGAAAAGGGAAGGTGTTAGACACCCTTTCCTCCCCGCCACGTGGCGGTAACCTCAAATAATTCGATCATTTTGTTTTTTTTAAAAGAAGGTGAAAAATGTGCCACGTGGGTGCATTTGTTCCCTAAGTAGGGATTCATTTTCGGCTTGATCATAGGGTCATTTCATTAATGAAAATGACCCATATGAACCTTAGCCTTGGGGCCCAACCATCAAAAAGGGTAAAATAAAATAGAAGAAGGGGGTGTTAGAAGAGGGAAAGAGTAGAAGGTTAGAGAAAGAGAGGGGGGTGTGCTTCAAACCCACCTTGTATCTTGTTTCTTCTTTTCTTCTTCTTGCTTGAGTCTTCTTGAGTCCTTAGTATAATATGAGAGTATGAGGATGGGAAGAGGTGATTAGAGAGAGTAGGGATTTCTTTTGTTTTAGTGAGACTTGTAGAGGATTTGTGAGAGAGAGTTGGTAAACTTGGTGAGAATTGGTGATGGTTGTTAGTAGAGAAAGTGTTGGGGAGAAGTTTTGTAATGAGAAGTTGGGGGCTCTTTTTGGGAAGAGGATGAGGGTATTTATAGATGTTTAGGAGTTATTTTAGGGATATAATGGGGTGAAGTGAAGAAAATGGGTAGAATGGTTATGAGTTTGAGAGAGAAGTGGGTGTAATTTAGAGGAGATTGGAGGGTATTTAGGGAAGGGGGGTTAAATGGGTGAGTTTTGACCCAAATGGTTTGGATCCTACCCAACCCATTTGGGTGGAGTGTTTGGTGAGGTAAGTTTAAGATGGTGGTTGAGATTAAATGGTGTTTGGTTTAAGAGAATGGAGGATTTAAAGAGGTGGTTGATGATATTTTGGGAGGATGAAGGAGATGATGCCATGTGTTAAAGTGGGTGAAAATGAAGGGTTGGGATAGGTTGATGGGAGAGGTTGAGTGTTTGACTTGAGAGGATGGTGTAGGTTTAGGTTGTAGATGTAGGTTTTGTAGGGAATGATGAGGGTAGATTAGGGGAGGTATAGGTTAGGGGTGTGGGTAGATGTGTTTGATTTGAGAGAAAAGGTGATGGGTTGATGTGTGGGTAGATGGGATTTAAAGCAAATTAATGGGGTAGGTAGTTGGGTGAGGGAGGTGAGATGGGGTGATGACATATGTCATCTTTTGATGATAAAAGAGTGATTGGTTGATGTGGGTTGTGATTTATGGGTTAGGGTTGTGGGTTGGATAATGAATTGGATATGGTTAATGATTTGTGGGCTTTGTAGTGTTGGGCTTGGGTTTTAGAAATGATTTTTACGAATACGGAGGCGGAGCGGTGATAGTAGAAGAAGGGTAGGCATCTCAAGTCTCACCTTTTTAATTTTAAATTTTTTTTAGATTTTTGCAATCATTAATTTGATCAAAAATGCCACGTGTTGGCGAATCGGGCTTTTTAGGCCCGTTGGTGAAATTTATCGAAAATTTGACGTTTTTTATTTTGGAAGCGGAGCGGTGAATGTTGGGAAGTCGTAAGGTAGGCCGAGTCCTTTTGGTGGCCTCCTAAACCATTGAGAGGTCTTAGGGGCCTCGGTTTGGTAAAAATGTCCCTTTTCAATGAGTTGGGCCCTTAAGGCCCGTTGGCCCATTTATTTGGAAAATCGATATTTTTGGGCCCTTTCGAGAAGTGGCACGTTCAAATTGAGGTGTCTACAGCTGCCCTTCTTTGCAGGAATTGCGTGCAAAGAACTGCAAAGAATAGACTAAACCCCTATTTGTACGGGCCAGAAAAATTCTGTAAAAACACGATCTTGAATTATCGATTGTATTGAAGATTTTTGTGGAAAATGGTTACTCAAGCACGGGGTCTGACAGAGTTTTGCTTTATTAATTCATTGATCTCGATGGCGCGGAGCTCGTGTGAGATCTTTGATTTGATGAAAATTTGATGAGTTTTGAAATCCGACTATTTCTTCGATCGTGTTTTGACAAATCGGAGTTGAGTGCAACTCGAAAGGTTTTTGAAATTCTTTTGATTTTTTTTTTTTTTTTTTTTTGTTACCTTCTTTTGTTGATCTTGCTCTGTTTCTATCATAAGCTACCCCTTCAATTCATGCATTGTCCTTTGATACCTTTGATCCTTTCAATGGTGCAAGCACTGAGGTTGTTAGCAGTCGCCACAAATCCAAGAGAGAGTTTTGCTGTTTAGAGTACTCGCAATATGATTGTTAACAGCTGTCACAGATCCAAGAGAGAGTTTTGCAGTTGGAACCGAATCGACCAAGACCATTAGCAATATGTGCCATTTCTTGAACAACACCGCCATTAGAAAGAATGTCCCACTCACTTTTAAAGTTCTCATCGCGAAGGAAATTGAAAACTCCCTTTGGTGGGACTGGAAGCCAGAAAGAAGTAGCTGCACTTAGCACAATACCAGGAGGCCTACCGGGATCATCTATGCGTTTTCCAATCATGGCCCTTACATCTTCAGCGCCACTTCCCGATAATGTTGTCCATGTGTAAACAGTAGAAGCACTTACACCAGAACAAAAACTCATCACCATTCTTTCAGCTAACTTCAACATACTCTTTCGCCCTTCTTGACTTGTGATCACACCAACATCTCCAGCGGGTATGTTACTAGCCATAACACTTGCAAGGCGTTCACATTGTTGATCTAGGGTAGCAACCCAACGCTTTGCGCCAAACCCAAGGCTGGAGTTAACCAGTGTTTTATATATACTATGAACTGCTTTATTATCCACTTTTACGTGTTCGACCTATATAACCTTGGAGTAACCATTTGACATTTCTTGGATTTAAACAACCTGATGGCCTTCTTCGACATCTCGATATCGGGCTAGGACGCAAATGATCCAAGGAAACATCGATCACCGTCCAAATTCCCTCAGCATGTTGTTTACAATACCTTACAAAGAAACTCTCTCGAGTCAGAACAATAGGTGAAGGGACTTGAAATTCTGTTGTCATCACTTGGAGGGCTCCATTGTAGTTTTCTGCTACGCCTATTGATACGACTTCAAGAGTTGTTGCTTTTGAAACAATGTTAGAAAACACGGTGGACCACTGATTCACATCCATAAGGATCTCAACAAGGTTAATGTGATTCATGATAACAACGACAGTTTCTCAGAAGCTTCTGATTTCAATCCAAATAGTTTTGGTCCAATTCCCCTCGGGAATGTTTGTATGTACTCATCTTCACTTAGAATCTCATAAGCATCGTTAAGGTCACGCATCCCCAAGGGTTTTTCCTAGTTAGGTCATTCTTATAAACTCTTCCATTGCTGCAACTGTAAGTTCGATGATCAATGGTTTATCTACCTCAGTAGGCCCGGAGAGTGATCTTAGGAGGGGCTTGCTTTGCGGTCCCTTCTTCGATGCCTTTGTGTCTTGTCTAGTGAGTCGTGATGATGAGTCAGGTTGAAAATTTGATGATGAGTCGGGCTGCCCGGATCCGTGTTTTGTAGGAACGCCTTGACTCATTTTTTCATGATGTTTGATTGATTTCTTTTTATTACAAAATGTTGAAAGAATAATGTAAAGAAAATAGGTTTTGTACTTACTTGGCCTCAGGTGTATCTAATGCTTTGAAAACTTGAAGTTTGAATAAGTCCTAGAATCTTCATCATCGGCCAAAATAGTAGTTTTTTCTTTTTTTAAAATTTTATGAAATATCTTTATCAAATGAGTACGATAAATTCAAAGTTTGTAAAACCTTTGGTTGTGACGATCTTGGTATTTTTGCCAATCACAGAGGATATAAACGTCAATTACTCTTTTGATTCCTTTAGAGTCATTCCCAGTGCCATGGTGTTGGAAGACTATTTTGGGTCTCGGGATTTTGGAAAGATTTTGCCGTTCACAGTTTATACTCTTGCGGGCCAGGAGTTTTTTTTTTTTATAACCTTTATTGCCTCCGATGCCAATTACGGTTTTCATCAGACCCGGTTTCTACATTTTTACGCATCGACGTCCTTTTTGGGATTTTCATCGTGCTGGTGGCTTTGATCTTGCCACAGTCTGATTCTTTTACTCATAGCGCCTTTTCAGGTTTTCACTATGCCCTTTCAGACCATGCTTGTATTTTTCTAGATTTTTCATTACAACTCTGCTCGAAATCTCTGTGTCTTTGTGGCTTGGTGACTTAAGTTGAGCTGCAAGATCGACGACTCTACTCTTGTAGTGGTACTCTTTTTTTTTTTTTTTTGAATATCCGATCTGGATTCCCCTTTCGAGTCTTCCAACGACTGATAAGACTTTGAGGTCCGGACCAAGTTGCAAGATCATTGGTGTTGTCACTGTCGTTATGTTGCCCTAGAACATTTCCTAATCAAAAAGGACTTTAAGTAGGACGAAACGTTGGCTTAGGCTTATGGTAGTGGAAGGTTACAAAAAGGTTAAGGTCTGGATCTAAAGTGGAATAAACATGGGGTTCGTCTATTTTTGTTTCGAAAAAGTGATCTATGTCTCCTCCCAGCGTCTCTCGAACTTGTTTAGGCTGGAGATTTGGGTCGAGCCAAGATCAAGTGTTCGAGTTTTTGACTTTCTTGATTTTTTTTTTTTTTGTATTTTTAGCCGTTCACAGTTTATCCTCATGCGGGCCAGGAGTACTTTTGATGCTTTTGATTTTTCTATTTCTTTCTGATCTTTTTTTTTTTTTTTTGTAGTTGTTGACTTACCCCAGTCTTAGGTTAAGAAATGAACGTGATGGCTCAAAAGGGTTGACTAGGGTGTGATGGTTTGTTTGGGATAACAAAAATGGCCTTTCGTCATCTCAGGGTCAGGTCTTAGGCGTAATATTTCTTAACAGTGTCAGCATTGATCGGTTGCGGGAAGACTTGTCCGTCCATTTCTGTGAGAATCAGAGCTCCTCCCGTCATTACCTTCTGTACGATGAATGGTCCCTCATAGTTTGGTCTAAACTTTCCTCTGGCGTCTTCTTGGATTGGCAGAATCTTCTTTAAGACCAGGTCTCCTGGTGAGAAATCCCTAGGCTTAACTTTCTTGTTATAGGCACGAGCTATTCGTCGCTGATAGATCTGTCCATGGCAAATGGCTGCAAGGCGTTTCTCTTCAATCAGATTCAGCTGATCGAACCGAACTTGAATCCATTCAGTTTCATCTAACTCTGCTTCTTTTAAGATTCGGAGGGAAGGAATCTCAACCTCTACGGGCAAGACTGCTTCCATTCCGTAGACCAATGAATACGGAGTTGCCCCAGTCGAAGTTCTGAACGAGGTTCGGTAGGCGTGTAGCGCAAATGGCAACATGTCGTGCCAATCTTTGTATGTAACTGCCATCTTCTCAATTATTTTCTTGATGTTCTTGTTGGCTGCCTCGACTGCTCCATTCATCTTAGGTCTGTAGGGTACAGAGTTGTGATGAGTGATCTGGAAGTCTTCGCACATTTTGATCATATCTTTGTTCTTGAAGTTCTTAGCATTATCAGTTACCAATCCGCTTGGAAGTCCATACCGACAAATGATGTTGTTCTTGACAAACTTCATGACGTTGCTCTTGGTAACATTGGCGTAGGATGCAGCTTCTACCCATTTTGTGAAGTAATCGATAGCAACAAGGATGAAACGATGCCCATTTGCAGCTTTCGGCGAGATCTGCCCAATGACGTCCATGCCCCAGAGTGAGAAGGGCCAAGGAGTAGTCATATTATGTAGTTCTGAAGGTGGGGCATTGATCTTGTTGGCATATATTTGGCATAGATGGCATTTGCGGACATGCTGATAGCAGTCACTTTCCATTGTCGACCAATAATATCCCATCCTCATGATCTTCTTAGCAAGCATATGACCATTCATGTGAGGTCCGCAGACTCCTCCATGTACAGTCTCAATTAGTCGTTTCGCTTCTGTTTCTGCCACACACCTAAGTAAGATCTCATGGTGCGACTTCTTGTACAGAATACCATTGCTCAAGAAAAATTGTCCTGCTAGCCTCTGAATGGTCCTTCTATCATTTGGCGTTGCGTCTGAGGGAAGTGTTCGATCTTCAAGATATGCCTTGATGTCAAAATACCATGGCTTTTCTTCAGATTCTTCTACTTCAACGGGTAAGCAATAGGCTGGCTCATCTTGAATTCCAATCTCAATAGGGTCGATGATTAGGTCTTCCGAGATGTTGATCATAGAGGCAAGTGTAGCTAGTGCATCTGCGAACTGATTCTTAGCTCTCGGCATGTACGTGAATGAAATCCTATCAAAGCGCGAGCTTAGTTCTTCCAGATACTCGTGGTAAGGGACCAGTCGTCTGATAGACTACTAAGCTTGAATCTCCGAAAACATCGATTTCATCTACCTCGAGATCCAGTGCAGCCTTCAACCCTGCTATGCATGCTTCGTATTCAGCCTCATTGTTGGAACATTGAAAATTTAGTCTGATTGCGATTGGCACGTGGGATCCATCTGGCTTGATCAGAACTGCCCCTATTCCGTTTCCTTTCTGATTGGCCGCTCCGTCGAAATACATTTTCCAACCTGGTTCATCATTATCGTCTTCAACCTCAGTGATCAGTATGGCTTCATCAGGAAAGTTCGTTTTTAACGGCTCGTAATCAGGCAACGGGTGCTCAGCTAGGTGGTCGGCGATTGCTTGTCCCTTGATGGCTTTTTGAGTGACATAGGTAATGTCAAACTCAGATAACAATAATTGCCATTTTGCAGTGCGACCTGTTAATGCTGGTTTCTCGAAAAGGTACTTTAGGGGGTCCATCCTTGCTATTAGCATAGTCGAGTAACTCAGCAAATAGTGGCGTAGTCGTTGAGATGCCCAGACTAATGCGCAGCAAGTCTTCTCAAGTGTTGAATATTTTGCTTCATACTCGGTAAATTTCTTGCTGAGATAGTAAATGGCTTGTTCTTTCCGTCCTGATTCATCGTGTTGCCCTAGCACACACCCCATTGACGTTTCTTGTACCGAGATGTACATCAGCAAAGGTCGCCCTAGAGTAGGAGGGACTAGGACTGGTGGATTGAGCAGATATTGCTTAATCTTGTCGAACGCTTCCTGACAGTCCTTGTTCCATTTCTTCGGTGTGTCTTTCCTGAGTAGTTTGAAGACTGGCTCACAGATAGGCGTAAGCTGTGCAATGAAACGACTAATATACTGTATTCTTCCCAAGAATGCTCGAACATCTCTCTCTGAAACGGGTGCTTTCATCTTGAGGATATACTTGGTTTTTGCCGGATCTATCTCGATGCCTCTTCTGCTGACGATGAAACCCAGTAGTTTGCCCGATGTTGCCCCAAATACACACTTTGCTGGATTGAGCCTCAAACTGTACTTTCTGAGCCTGTCGAACAACTTCTTGAGATTCACCAGATGATCTTTTTCAATGCCGGATTTAGCAATCATGTCGTCTACGTAGACCTCCATTTCCTTGTGGATCATATCGTGGAATAGTGCGGTCATTGCCCGTTGGTAAGTCGCCCCTGTTTTTCAGCCCGAATGGCATGACTTTGTAGTGGAAAGTACCCCATGGCGTGATAAATGCAGTCTTTTCCTGGTCTTCTTCCGCCATTTTTATCTGGTTATAGCCTGAAAAGCCGTCCATGAACGAGAACATGCCATGCCCAGCCGTACTATCGACTAGAGTGTCGATGTGTGGAAGTGGGAAATCATCCTTAGGACTGGCCTTGTTTAGGTCCCGATAGTCAACACACATGCGTACCTTCCCATCTTTCTTGGGTACTGGGACGACATTAGCCAACCACTCAGGGTACGTAGAGACTGCAAGAAATCCGGCTTCGAACTGTTTCATGACTTCGTCCTTGACCTTGAGAGTCCATTCTGGCTTTAATCTTCTCAACTTCTGCTTAATCGGCTTACTTCCGGAGGCAATTGGTAGCTTGTGCACGACAAGATCTGTGTCCAATCCCGGCATATCCCTGTACGACCATGCAAAGACATCTTGATAATCTTGTAAGAGTTTGATCATTTCTTCCTTTTGTCGTGACGTTAATAAGGTTCCGATCTTGACAATTCGTGGGTCCTCTTCGGTACCAAGATTGATTGAATCTGTATCCTCAATGTTTGGCTGAACACCTTTCTCGTGACGTTCTACCAAGTCTTTGATTTCTTTAGGCGGGTACTCCATTTCGTCCTCAGACTCTTCTTCGATCCCCATGAGGTCAAAGTCGAGTTCAAGATCGAAATCATACTCATCCCTTTCAAATTTTGTTTTATCTGGGTACTCATTTGATTGAGACATATCCCTTGAAAACTCTTTTTTTGATTTTTGGAAAATATCTATTTTTTTGCAACTTTGAAAGCTTTTTGATTTTTTTGACTTTTGATAAATTTTTGATTTTTTTGCTTTTTGAGGAATATTTGTTTTTTTGTTGCTTTTCGAATACCTGAAATAAGAAGAACAATCATGCGAATTCGTTAATAAAGATAGGGAGCCCTCAAAATAGTCTTTACCCGAGGACGAGGGCTCGTTATGATCCTCGGGCAAACTAGATTCGTTTAACGACGTTTTTTTTTGGAGGCCTCAACAGCCTCAAGGGTCAATGGGAATTCCTCCCAATTGTTCAGAACTTCCCCTTCTCTGAGGGGGCGGATGAGATGTGAAAGTGATGTGTTGGGTAATTTGGTTAGTGGTTCGGAGATAACCATGATCTCCGATTGGTTTTTGTCAGATGGGGGCATAGTCCCTCCCAAACTCGGTGGGGCGACGACTGATGCCCAGTCAATGCCCGTTGAAAAGGGTGAGTCTTCCTTTTGGTCGGTAGTGATTTCCACGTTGGTGGATTTTAAAACGGTCTCGGATAGACTTTCGTTGGAATCCCCATTGAATAGAACATCAATGCCTTCTACGAAGGATGGTTGGGACTCAACAACTGAGTCTTCTTGAAAGTGCAGTGGTGCGATTTTTACCGTTTTTGCCCTTTTTGCCAATGGTGGTTCCGATAGGTTGTCGGGTCTGATATGAGACTTTGAGAAGCTAACGCTAATGTGAGGGACTCGGCCGAGGTTCCAGACATTCGATTCTCGATTTTGCTTTCTTGCTAGTCGAAGTTCTTTCTTCTTTTCTTTCATTTCTGCTATATCCTTCTTTGTGGGCCTAAACCCCAGACCAAAATAATGAGTATCCTTTCTTGCTTCGACCGGTGTAGCTCTTCCTCTTCCTCCTGGTCCCAACCCATGCTTGGGTCGATAACCTGCCCTCTTCATGATCCGACCAATCATAAGGTTTGCTCTTGATAGCTTTGCTCTTACCTTCTCCTTCCCCTTTTCGATGTGATTGACAGCCGCGAATTGGTACGAATGGTAGAGTGCCTTGTCCTTCGTCATTTCTATATCAATAAATGGCACGTCCGGAGCTCTGCCGGCCGGGATCAAGTTTTCTGCCAAACTGATATCATTCTCTGTCCCATGATGAATTGACTCTTTGGTGTAGAGAGAGACGGTACTGCCCCTACTATGTGGATCCATGGCCTGCCCAGTAATAAATTGAAGGTTGTCGGTATTTCCATGACTTCAAATGTTACTTCGAAGGTGCACGGGCCTATTGTGATGGGTAAATCCACTTCTCCCAGGAGTCCTTCTTGAGCTGTCAAAGCCTCGGACGACCTTGTTGTTGGGCTTCACATGAGACCAATCAGCGTTGAGCTTCCGGAAGGTTTCAAGTGGACAAACATTAAGCGCTGAGCCATTATCAATCAGCACCCTGGCAACCATCATGCCCTTGCATATGACCATGATGTTTAGTGGCTCGACGTGCCCCGTTCCTCCAGGCACAAATTCATCTTCAGTGAAAATAATGGGATTGGGGGCCATTATCTGGCCAATCGTTTGTTCTAGTTGCGTAGGTGAGGTAGTTGCAGGTACATGCGATTTTTCCAAAACTCTCAGTAATGCCTCTTGGTATTCTTCTGACTTTTGCATTAGACCTAGGATACTGATTTGAGCTGGCTGTTTGTTCAATCTGTCCACTATATTATGCTCTCTCTTGAGGACGAGCTTAATAAAGTCTGTGGCTTCTTCGTCTGTCACTTTCACTTTTTCTTCCGTCTTCTCCTCCTTATACAGCTTACCCTTTCCCTTTGCTTCTCTTTTCTCTTCGTCGGTCACCCCTTTGCCTTCTTCCTTGATTTTCACCCCATTTTTCGATATTTTTTTGTATCGCCCTGCCCTTGTCATATGCCCAATGTCGGCCACCATTGCTTTCTTCATGGCTTCAACCCCGGAGGTTGTGGTGATGGTTGTCTCGTAACTCCAGGGAACTGCCTGGATAGAGTTATAAGGGAATGGTTTGGGTGAGTGTATGGTCATGGGAGGTGGATCGGGTTTTACATTGAGGATGAGAGGTGGTGGCGATGGTTTTGATGGAGTGTATGGGATGATGAGCGGTGGTCGTGAAGATGAGGTGTATGGTATATGGAAAGGGGGTCGAGTTGATCCTTGGGAATATGGTGGCGTGTAGGGTATAACAAGGGGAGGTCGGGTTGAATTTTGATGATGGGGTGATCCGTAAGGTATAACTAAAGGTGGTCGGGTAGGGGTATTTTGATGAGGGGGATGGATAGTGAGGTTGGCCATTCTGAGAGGTAGCTGTGAATTCTGCGATGAATCTGTATAACGGTTGACTGTGTTAACCGTTGACGTCCTTGATTCCTTCGTGAAGCGTACCCTGACTTTTGCATCGATAGGCGCTATCAAATCCGAGGGATTGAAGTCGAGTTCTCCGCAGATGACATTTACCCTATGCCCACTCCCCTCTCCATTGTGAGTAGGTAGGGGGTTTTTGATTGATATTCTGTTGTTGGGGTGGGTTGGCAGGTCCATCCAGTATGAGTGCTTTTTTATCTATCAAATTTTGCACCTGGTGCTTGAGTTGCCAGCACTGATCTGTGGAGTGCCCGGTGCACCCATGTGGAATTCACAGAGCAGGTTAGGGTTGTACCCTGGCCCTTTCACAGCCTCAGGATTTGGTGGACGTTTTACCAGATATTCTCCTCTGAGTAAGAGTGGCAGTAATTCTGATAGTGTCATGGGCAATCTGGTAAATACTCTGTTTACCCTGTTAGGTCGTGCCTGTTGGTTTTGCCCATACTGTGGTGCTGGTTGTGCTTGCAGAGGAACTGTCTGAAAGGGGTTCTGCGGTGCTGGAGCCCAAGCAGCTCGAGGTACTGGCGCCCAAGGGACTTGTGGTGCCTGCGGCCTCTGAACTGGTGCCTGAATGAAAAGAGGTTGGCTGGGTTGTACATTGTTGACTTGAGTTTCCTCTTTCTTTTTGACAAAAGGCACGAACTTCTTCTGTGCCGATGTCCCTGCCGCTGCACTTAAGGCTGTGAAGTCAAATATTAAACCAGTCCGGATCCCATCCTCGACCCGGTCTGCCACTTGAACAAATTTGAGAAGGTGCCTGTGGTGTGTCCAACTAGATGAGTATAAAAGGCATGCCCTAGTGTTGAGATGAACGTGGTGTTCATCTCTTTGTTCAGTCATTGCAGGCCTCACTTGTGAGGCAGACTCCGCCATCTCTGGGCGTACTCTTTTACTGTTTCCCTTGCTTTCTAGTCATCTTGGCCATATCATTTCGATCCAAACCTACATCAGTGTTGAACCGATAATTATGCCAGAACATTTCAGCCAAGTCTTGCCAACTTTTGATAAGCGTATGGTCCAATCCGGAAAACCATTTAAGTGCTGGCCCTGTCAAGCTTCTTTGAAACAATTGCACCAGTAGCCTGTCATCTTCGCCCGTATTGGCACATGGATCCGCAGTATAGTTTTAGATGTGACAGAGGACACCCCACCCCACTGTACTTCTCAAACTCCGGACATTTGAACTTGGCCGGCAACTGTGCATTAGGATAAAAGCAAAGGTCCCTGAATCTTGTCCCTCCTAAAGTATTTGCACCCTTCATTCGTCTCATTTCTTCTTGGAGAGACTCTATCTGCTGGGCCATTTTGTTATCAGTGGCATTTTTGGCCTCAGGCACCCTGAAGTCACACTCATCATCTGGGATTACCACCGGGGTGGTTGATTCTGTGGGATGTAAAGTGGAGGGCCCTGATACATTGGCACCGTAGGAGGTGTGGTAGTCTGTTGATCTGGTCGTGTCTGTTCAAGGGGTTCTGGATTTGATCCAGATGCTTGGTGCTGAGCGGCTTGCGCTTGTAGGAAGTTAGTATTACTAAAAACGCCATCAACATTTGTTCTTGTCTTTTCGTTGTTTCTATTAACTTCGCTATCATTGCATTAGCTTCAGCAAGTTCACTTGTCGCAGGTTGTGGGTCCTCTGAGTTGCTCATAGTTGATGTAGATCGAAGGAAATACGGAGGCTTCTCAGGTTGGTTGTACTTCTTTCGTTTGGCCACCTTGGGTACAGAAGACCAAGCATTACTATCTTGTTTACAAAAAAAGAAAAAATGCCTGACATTTTATTAGGTCGGGTAAAAGTTATTTATTTTAAAGCGCGAGTTTTTAAAGAAAGAGTTCTTTGGTTTGGAGCCGACATTAACGCGAAGTTGGCATTAACACGGGACTAGCAAAATATTTTGAAAAAGAATTACATCAACACAGAGTTGGCATCGACACGGAGTCGGGAAAAACAGTTTGAAAAATGTAGTTTCGTCAGCACGGAGCTGGCATCGACACGGAGTCGGGAAAAACATTTTTGAAAAAGAAATTTCATCGGCACGGAGCTGGCATCGACACGGAGTCGGTAAAGCATTTGAAAAAATGAAATTTCATCAGCACGGAGCTGGCATCGACACGGAGTCGGTAAAGCATTTTTTTTAAAATTTCATCAGCACGGAGCTGGCATCGACACGGAGTCGGTAAAGCATTTTGAAAAATGAAATTGCATCAGCACAGAGCTGGCATCGACACGGAGTCGGTAAAAGCATTTTTTTTTTTAAAGAAATTTCATCAGCACGAGCTGGCAATAACGCGAAGTCGGTAAAATTTAAAAACGATTTCATCAGCACGGAGCTGGCATCGACACGGAGTCGGTAAAACATTTTAAAAGAAAAATTTTCATCAGCACGGAGCTGGCATCGACACGGAGTCGGTAAAGTATTTTTAAAAAAAGTTTCATCAACAACGGAGCTGGCATCGACACGGAGTCGGTAAAATTTAAAATGATTACATCAGCATGGAGCTGGCATCGACACGGAGTCGGTAAGACATTTTGAAAAAGAAGATTACATTTTGAATTTTGTACACCAACCCATTAAACAATTCATTTATGCCATGATTATCCACAAATAGACTGAAAGAAATTTCATTGAACTATTGAAAATTGTTTGACAATAAGATTTTCATTGAATTACAACTTTCAAATAATCATGTTTTACATTCTTTTACATG